>NW_028175100.1:0-52642 GCF_965226575.1 Pagrus pagrus
GGCAAAGGAGTTTTTACCTGGAATTTCATTCATTAAAGGTGAAAAGTGGCTTATGTCAAAAATGAGCGTTTCAGAGCGATTGGAGGCTGTTTTAGCGCTGAAAAGTGGCTTATGTGAAAAATGAGCGTTTCAGAGCGAGAGCAGCCTGTTTTTGCACTAAGCTGCATTTCACTGAAAAAAGGTCTTTCAACCAGGTTTACTAGCCTGAACTGGATGAATTTGGATCTTCTTCATGGCAAAGGAGTTTTTACCTGGAATTTCATTCATTAAAGGTGAAAAGTGGCTTATGTCAAAAATGAGCGTTTCAGAGCGATTGGAGGCTGTTTTAGCGCTGAAAAGTGGCTTATGTGAAAAATGAGCGTTTCAGAGCGAGAGCAGCCTGTTTTTGCACTGTACAGTCGCCTAAGGCTGAGAAGTGGCTTATGTGAAAATGAGCGTTTCAGAGCGAGAGCAGCCTGTTTTTGCACTAAGCTGCATTTCACTGAAAAAAGGTCTTTCAAACAGGTTTACTAGCCTGAACTGGTTGAATTGGATCTTCTTCACGGCAAAGGAGTTTTTACCTGGAATTTCATTCATTAAGGGTGAAAAGTGGCTTATGTCAAAAATGAGCGTTTCAGAGCGATAGGAGGCTGTTTTAGCGCTGAAAAGTGGCTTATGTGAAAAATGAGCGTTTCAGAGCGAGAGCAGCCTGTTTTTGCACTGTACAGTCGCCTAAGGCTGAGAAGTGGCTTATGTGAAAAATGAGCGTTTCAGAGCGAGAGCAGCTGTTTTTGCACTAAGCTGCATTTCACTGAAAAAAGGTCTTTCAAACAGGTTTACTAGCCTGAACTGGTTGAATTTGGATCTTCTTCATGGCAAAGGAGTTTTTACCTGGAATTTCATTCATTAAAGGTGAAAAGTGGCTTATGTCAAAAATGAGCGTTTCAGAGCGATTGGAGGCTGTTTTAGCACTGTACAGTCGCCTAAGGCTGAAAAGTGGCTTATGTGAAAAATGAGCGTTTCAGAGCGAGAGCAGCCTGTTTTTGCACTAAGCTGCATTTCACTGAAAAAAGGTCTTTCAAACAGGTTTACTAGCCTGAACTGGTTGAATTTGGATCTTCTTCATGGCAAAGGATTTTTTACCTGGAATTTCATTCATTAAAGGTGAAAAGTGGCTTATGTCAAAAATGAGCGTTTCAGAGCGATTGGAGGCTGTTTTAGCACTGTACAGTCGCCTAAGGCTGAAAAGTGGCTTATGTGAAAAATGAGCGTTTCAGAGCGAGAGGAGGCTGTTTTTGCACTGTACAGTCGCCTATAAGGCTGAAAAGTGGCTTATGTGAAAAATGAGCGTTTCAGAGCGAGAGCAGCCTGTTTTGGCACTAAGCTGCATTTCACTGAAAAAAGGTCTTTCAACCAGGTTTACTAGCCTGAACTGGATGAATTTGGATCTTCTTCATGGCAAAGGAGTTTTTACCTGGAATTTCATTCATTAAAGGTGAAAAGTGGCTTATGTCAAAAATGAGCGTTTCAGAGCGATTGGAGGCTGTTTTAGCGCTGAAAAGTGGCTTATGTGAAAAATGAGCGTTTCAGAGCGAGAGCAGCCTGTTTTTGCACTAAGCTGCATTTCACTGAAAAAAGGTCTTTCAACCAGGTTTACTAGCCTGAACTGGATGAATTTGGATCTTCTTCATGGCAAAGGAGTTTTTACCTGGAATTTCATTCATTAAAGGTGAAAAGTGGCTTATGTCAAAAATGAGCGTTTCAGAGCGATTGGAGGCTGTTTTAGCGCTGAAAAGTGGCTTATGTGAAAAATGAGCGTTTCAGAGCGAGAGCAGCCTGTTTTTGCACTGTACAGTCGCCTAAGGCTGAGAAGTGGCTTATGTGAAAAATGAGCGTTTCAGAGCGAGAGCAGCCTGTTTTTGCACTAAGCTGCATTTCACTGAAAAAAGGTCTTTCAAACAGGTTTACTAGCCTGAACTGGTTGAATTTGGATCTTCTTCACGGCAAAGGAGTTTTTACCTGGAATTTCATTCATTAAGGGTGAAAAGTGGCTTATGTCAAAAATGAGCGTTTCAGAGCGATAGGAGGCTGTTTTAGCGCTGAAAAGTGGCTTATGTGAAAAATGAGCGTTTCAGAGCGAGAGCAGCCTGTTTTTGCACTGTACAGTCGCCTAAGGCTGAGAAGTGGCTTATGTGAAAAATGAGCGTTTCAGAGCGAGAGCAGCCTGTTTTTGCACTAAGCTGCATTTCACTGAAAAAAGGTCTTTCAAACAGGTTTACTAGCCTGAACTGGTTGAATTTGGATCTTCTTCACGGCAAAGGAGTTTTTACCTGGAATTTCATTCATTAAGGGTGAAAAGTGGCTTATGTCAAAAATGAGCGTTTCAGAGCGATCGGAGGCTGTTTTAGCACTGCACAGTCGCCTAAGGCTGAAAAGTGGCTTATGTGAAAAATGAGCGTTTCAGAGCGAGAGCAGCCTGTTTTTGCACTAAGCTGCATTTCACTGAAAAAAGGTCTTTCAAACAGGTTTACTAGCCTGAACTGGTTGAATTTGGATCTTCTTCATGGCAAAGGAGTTTTTACCTGGAATTTCATTCATTAAAGGTGAAAAGTGGCTTATGTCAAAAATGAGCGTTTCAGAGCGATTGGAGGCTGTTTTAGCGCTGAAAAGTGGCTTATGTGAAAAATGAGCGTTTCAGAGCGAGAGCAGCCTGTTTTTGCACTAAACTGCATTTCACTGAAAAAAGGTCTTTCAAACAGGTTTACTAGCCTGAACTGGTTGAATTTGGATCTTCTTCATGGCAAAGGAGTTTTTACCTGGAATTTCATTCATTAAAGGTGAAAAGTGGCTTATGTCAAAAATGAGCGTTTCAGAGCGATTGGAGGCTGTTTTAGCACTGTACAGTCGCCTAAGGCTGAAAAGTGGCTTATGTGAAAAATGAGCGTTTCAGAGCGAGAGCAGCCTGTTTTTGCACTAAGCTGCATTTCACTGAAAAAAGGTCTTTCAAACAGGTTTACTAGCCTGAACTGGTTGAATTTGGATCTTCTTCATGGCAAAGGAGTTTTTACCTGGAATTTCATTCATTAAAGGTGAAAAGTGGCTTATGTCAAAAATGAGCGTTTCAGAGCGATTGGAGGCTGTTTTAGCGCTGAAAAGTGGCTTATGTGAAAAATGAGCGTTTCAGAGCGAGAGCAGCCTGTTTTTGCACTAAGCTGCATTTCACTGAAAAAAGGTCTTTCAAACAGGTTTACTAGCCTGAACTGGTTGAATTTGGATCTTCTTCATGGCAAAGGATTTTTTACCTGGAATTTCATTCATTAAAGGTGAAAAGTGGCTTATGTCAAAAATGAGCGTTTCAGAGCGATTGGAGGCTGTTTTAGCGCTGAAAAGTGGCTTATGTGAAAAATGAGCGTTTCAGAGCGAGAGCAGCCTGTTTTTGCACTGTACAGTCGCCTAAGGCTGAAAAGTGGCTTATGTGAAAAATGAGCGTTTCAGAGCGAGAGCAGCCTGTTTTTGCACTAAGCTGCATTTCACTGAAAAAAGGTCTTTCAAACAGGTTTACTAGCCTGAACTGGTTGAATTTGGATCTTCTTCATGGCAAAGGAGTTTTTACCTGGAATTTCATTCATTAAAGGTGAAAAGTGGCTTATGTCAAAAATGAGCGTTTCAGAGCGATTGGAGGCTGTTTTAGCGCTGAAAAGTGGCTTATGTGAAAAATGAGCGTTTCAGAGCGAGAGCAGCCTGTTTTTGCACTAAGCTGCATTTCACTGAAAAAAGGTCTTTCAAACAGGTTTACTAGCCTGAACTGGTTGAATTTGGATCTTCTTCATGGCAAAGGATTTTTTACCTGGAATTTCATTCATTAAAGGTGAAAAGTGGCTTATGTCAAAAATGAGCGTTTCAGAGCGATTGGAGGCTGTTTTAGCGCTGAAAAGTGGCTTATGTGAAAAATGAGCGTTTCAGAGCGAGAGCAGCCTGTTTTTGCACTAAGCTGCATTTCACTGAAAAAAGGTCTTTCAAACAGGTTTACTAGCCTGAACTGGTTGAATTTGGATCTTCTTCATGGCAAAGGAGTTTTTACCTGGAATTTCATTCATTAAAGGTGAAAAGTGGCTTATGTCAAAATGAGCGTTTCAGAGCGATTGGAGGCTGTTTTAGCGCTGAAAAGTGGCTTATGTGAAAAATGAGCGTTTCAGAGCGAGAGCAGCCTGTTTTTGCACTAAGCTGCATTTCACTGAAAAAAGGTCTTTCAAACAGGTTTACTAGCCTGAACTGGTTGAATTTGGATCTTCTTCATGGCAAAGGAGTTTTTACCTGGAATTTCATTCATTAAAGGTGAAAAGTGGCTTATGTCAAAAATGAGCGTTTCAGAGCGATTGGAGGCTGTTTTAGCACTGTACAGTCGCCTAAGGCTGAAAAGTGGCTTATGTGAAAAATGAGCGTTTCAGAGCGAGAGGAGGCTGTTTTTGCACTGTACAGTCGCCTATAAGGCTGAAAAGTGGCTTATGTGAAAAATGAGCGTTTCAGAGCGAGAGCAGCCTGTTTTGGCACTAAGCTGCATTTCACTGAAAAAAGGTCTTTCAACCAGGTTTACTAGCCTGAACTGGATGAATTTGGATCTTCTTCATGGCAAAGGAGTTTTTACCTGGAATTTCATTCATTAAAGGTGAAAAGTGGCTTATGTCAAAAATGAGCGTTTCAGAGCGATTGGAGGCTGTTTTAGCGCTGAAAAGTGGCTTATGTGAAAAATGAGCGTTTCAGAGCGAGAGCAGCCTGTTTTTGCACTAAGCTGCATTTCACTGAAAAAAGGTCTTTCAACCAGGTTTACTAGCCTGAACTGGATGAATTTGGATCTTCTTCATGGCAAAGGAGTTTTTACCTGGAATTTCATTCATTAAAGGTGAAAAGTGGCTTATGTCAAAAATGAGCGTTTCAGAGCGATTGGAGGCTGTTTTAGCGCTGAAAAGTGGCTTATGTGAAAAATGAGCGTTTCAGAGCGAGAGCAGCCTGTTTTTGCACTAAGCTGCATTTCACTGAAAAAAGGTCTTTCAAACAGGTTTACTAGCCTGAACTGGTTGAATTTGGATCTTCTTCATGGCAAAGGAGTTTTTACCTGGAATTTCATTCATTAAAGGTGAAAAGTGGCTTATGTCAAAAATGAGCGTTTCAGAGCGATTGGAGGCTGTTTTAGCACTGTACAGTCGCCTAAGGCTGAAAAGTGGCTTATGTGAAAAATGAGCGTTTCAGAGCGAGAGCAGCCTGTTTTTGCACTAAGCTGCATTTCACTGAAAAAAGGTCTTTCAAACAGGTTTACTAGCCTGAACTGGTTGAATTTGGATCTTCTTCATGGCAAAGGAGTTTTTACCTGGAATTTCATTCATTAAAGGTGAAAAGTGGCTTATGTCAAAAATGAGCGTTTCAGAGCGATTGGAGGCTGTTTTAGCGCTGAAAAGTGGCTTATGTGAAAAATGAGCGTTTCAGAGCGAGAGCAGCCTGTTTTTGCACTAAGCTGCATTTCACTGAAAAAAGGTCTTTCAAACAGGTTTACTAGCCTGAACTGGTTGAATTTGGATCTTCTTCATGGCAAAGGAGTTTTTACCTGGAATTTCATTCATTAAAGGTGAAAAGTGGCTTATGTCAAAATGAGCGTTTCAGAGCGATTGGAGGCTGTTTTAGCGCTGAAAAGTGGGTTATGTCAAAAATGAGCGTTTCAGAGCGATAGGAGGCTGTTTTAGCACTGTACAGTCGCCTAAGGCTGAAAAGTGGCTTATGTGAAAAATGAGCGTTTCAGAGCGAGAGGAGGCTGTTTTTGCACTGTACAGTCGCCTATAAGGCTGAAAAGTGGCTTATGTGAAAAATGAGCGTTTCAGAGCGAGAGCAGCCTGTTTTGGCACTAAGCTGCATTTCACTGAAAAAAGGTCTTTCAACCAGGTTTACTAGCCTGAACTGGATGAATTTGGATCTTCTTCATGGCAAAGGAGTTTTTACCTGGAATTTCATTCATTAAAGGTGAAAAGTGGCTTATGTCAAAAATGAGCGTTTCAGAGCGATTGGAGGCTGTTTTAGCGCTGAAAAGTGGCTTATGTGAAAAATGAGCGTTTCAGAGCGAGAGCAGCCTGTTTTTGCACTAAGCTGCATTTCACTGAAAAAAGGTCTTTCAACCAGGTTTACTAGCCTGAACTGGATGAATTTGGATCTTCTTCATGGCAAAGGAGTTTTTACCTGGAATTTCATTCATTAAAGGTGAAAAGTGGCTTATGTCAAAAATGAGCGTTTCAGAGCGATTGGAGGCTGTTTTAGCGCTGAAAAGTGGCTTATGTGAAAAATGAGCGTTTCAGAGCGAGAGCAGCCTGTTTTTGCACTGTACAGTCGCCTAAGGCTGAGAAGTGGCTTATGTGAAAAATGAGCGTTTCAGAGCGAGAGCAGCCTGTTTTTGCACTAAGCTGCATTTCACTGAAAAAAGGTCTTTCAAACAGGTTTACTAGCCTGAACTGGTTGAATTTGGATCTTCTTCACGGCAAAGGAGTTTTTACCTGGAATTTCATTCATTAAGGGTGAAAAGTGGCTTATGTCAAAAATGAGCGTTTCAGAGCGATAGGAGGCTGTTTTAGCGCTGAAAAGTGGCTTATGTGAAAAATGAGCGTTTCAGAGCGAGAGCAGCCTGTTTTTGCACTGTACAGTCGCCTAAGGCTGAGAAGTGGCTTATGTGAAAAATGAGCGTTTCAGAGCGAGAGCAGCCTGTTTTTGCACTAAGCTGCATTTCACTGAAAAAAGGTCTTTCAAACAGGTTTACTAGCCTGAACTGGTTGAATTTGGATCTTCTTCATGGCAAAGGAGTTTTTACCTGGAATTTCATTCATTAAAGGTGAAAAGTGGCTTATGTCAAAAATGAGCGTTTCAGAGCGATTGGAGGCTGTTTTAGCACTGTACAGTCGCCTAAGGCTGAAAAGTGGCTTATGTGAAAAATGAGCGTTTCAGAGCGAGAGCAGCCTGTTTTTGCACTAAGCTGCATTTCACTGAAAAAAGGTCTTTCAAACAGGTTTACTAGCCTGAACTGGTTGAATTTGGATCTTCTTCATGGCAAAGGATTTTTTACCTGGAATTTCATTCATTAAAGGTGAAAGTGGCTTATGTCAAAAATGAGCGTTTCAGAGCGATTGGAGGCTGTTTTAGCACTGTACAGTCGCCTAAGGCTGAAAAGTGGCTTATGTGAAAAATGAGCGTTTCAGAGCGAGAGGAGGCTGTTTTTGCACTGTACAGTCGCCTATAAGGCTGAAAAGTGGCTTATGTGAAAAATGAGCGTTTCAGAGCGAGAGCAGCCTGTTTTGGCACTAAGCTGCATTTCACTGAAAAAAGGTCTTTCAACCAGGTTTACTAGCCTGAACTGGATGAATTTGGATCTTCTTCATGGCAAAGGAGTTTTTACCTGGAATTTCATTCATTAAAGGTGAAAAGTGGCTTATGTCAAAAATGAGCGTTTCAGAGCGATTGGAGGCTGTTTTAGCGCTGAAAAGTGGCTTATGTGAAAAATGAGCGTTTCAGAGCGAGAGCAGCCTGTTTTTGCACTAAGCTGCATTTCACTGAAAAAAGGTCTTTCAACCAGGTTTACTAGCCTGAACTGGATGAATTTGGATCTTCTTCATGGCAAAGGAGTTTTTACCTGGAATTTCATTCATTAAAGGTGAAAAGTGGCTTATGTCAAAAATGAGCGTTTCAGAGCGATTGGAGGCTGTTTTAGCGCTGAAAAGTGGCTTATGTGAAAAATGAGCGTTTCAGAGCGAGAGCAGCCTGTTTTTGCACTGTACAGTCGCTAAGGCTGAGAAGTGGCTTATGTGAAAAATGAGCGTTTCAGAGCGAGAGCAGCCTGTTTTTGCACTAAGCTGCATTTCACTGAAAAAAGGTCTTTCAAACAGGTTTACTAGCCTGAACTGGTTGAATTTGGATCTTCTTCACGGCAAAGGAGTTTTTACCTGGAATTTCATTCATTAAGGGTGAAAAGTGGCTTATGTCAAAAATGAGCGTTTCAGAGCGATAGGAGGCTGTTTTAGCGCTGAAAAGTGGCTTATGTGAAAAATGAGCGTTTCAGAGCGAGAGCAGCCTGTTTTTGCACTGTACAGTCGCCTAAGGCTGAGAAGTGGCTTATGTGAAAAATGAGCGTTTCAGAGCGAGAGCAGCCTGTTTTTGCACTAAGCTGCATTTCACTGAAAAAAGGTCTTTCAAACAGGTTTACTAGCCTGAACTGGTTGAATTTGGATCTTCTTCACGGCAAAGGAGTTTTTACCTGGAATTTCATTCATTAAGGGTGAAAAGTGGCTTATGTCAAAAATGAGCGTTTCAGAGCGATCGGAGGCTGTTTTAGCACTGCACAGTCGCCTAAGGCTGAAAAGTGGCTTATGTGAAAAATGAGCGTTTCAGAGCGAGAGCAGCCTGTTTTTGCACTAAGCTGCATTTCACTGAAAAAAGGTCTTTCAAACAGGTTTACTAGCCTGAACTGGTTGAATTTGGATCTTCTTCATGGCAAAGGAGTTTTTACCTGGAATTTCATTCATTAAAGGTGAAAAGTGGCTTATGTCAAAAATGAGCGTTTCAGAGCGATTGGAGGCTGTTTTAGCGCTGAAAAGTGGCTTATGTGAAAAATGAGCGTTTCAGAGCGAGAGCAGCCTGTTTTTGCACTAAACTGCATTTCACTGAAAAAAGGTCTTTCAAACAGGTTTACTAGCCTGAACTGGTTGAATTTGGATCTTCTTCATGGCAAAGGAGTTTTTACCTGGAATTTCATTCATTAAAGGTGAAAAGTGGCTTATGTCAAAAATGAGCGTTTCAGAGCGATTGGAGGCTGTTTTAGCACTGTACAGTCGCCTAAGGCTGAAAAGTGGCTTATGTGAAAAATGAGCGTTTCAGAGCGAGAGCAGCCTGTTTTTGCACTAAGCTGCATTTCACTGAAAAAAGGTCTTTCAAACAGGTTTACTAGCCTGAACTGGTTGAATTTGGATCTTCTTCATGGCAAAGGAGTTTTTACCTGGAATTTCATTCATTAAAGGTGAAAAGTGGCTTATGTCAAAAATGAGCGTTTCAGAGCGATTGGAGGCTGTTTTAGCGCTGAAAAGTGGCTTATGTGAAAAATGAGCGTTTCAGAGCGAGAGCAGCCTGTTTTTGCACTAAGCTGCATTTCACTGAAAAAAGGTCTTTCAAACAGGTTTACTAGCCTGAACTGGTTGAATTTGGATCTTCTTCATGGCAAAGGATTTTTTACCTGGAATTTCATTCATTAAAGGTGAAAAGTGGCTTATGTCAAAAATGAGCGTTTCAGAGCGATTGGAGGCTGTTTTAGCGCTGAAAAGTGGCTTATGTGAAAAATGAGCGTTTCAGAGCGAGAGCAGCCTGTTTTTGCACTGTACAGTCGCCTAAGGCTGAGAAGTGGCTTATGTGAAAAATGAGCGTTTCAGAGCGAGAGCAGCCTGTTTTTGCACTAAGCTGCATTTCACTGAAAAAAGGTCTTTCAAACAGGTTTACTAGCCTGAACTGGTTGAATTTGGATCTTCTTCACGGCAAAGGAGTTTTTACCTGGAATTTCATTCATTAAGGGTGAAAAGTGGCTTATGTCAAAATGAGCGTTTCAGAGCGATAGGCTGTTTTAGCGCTGAAAAGTGGCTTATGTGAAAAATGAGCGTTTCAGAGCGAGAGCAGCCTGTTTTTGCACTGTACAGTCGCCTAAGGCTGAGAAGTGGCTTATGTGAAAAATGAGCGTTTCAGAGCGAGAGCAGCCTGTTTTTGCATAAGCTGCATTTCACTGAAAAAAGGTCTTTCAAACAGGTTTACTAGCCTGAACTGGTTGAATTTGGATCTTCTTCACGGCAAAGGAGTTTTTACCTGGAATTTCATTCATTAAGGGTGAAAAGTGGCTTATGTCAAAACTGAGCGTTTCAGAGCGATCGGAGGCTGTTTTAGCACTGCACAGTCGCCTAAGGCTGAAAAGTGGCTTATGTGAAAAATGAGCGTTTCAGAGCGAGAGCAGCCTGTTTTTGCACTAAGCTGCATTTCACTGAAAAAAGGTCTTTCAAACAGGTTTACTAGCCTGAACTGGTTGAATTTGGATCTTCTTCATGGCAAAGGAGTTTTTACCTGGAATTTCATTCATTAAAGGTGAAAAGTGGCTTATGTCAAAAATGAGCGTTTCAGAGCGATTGGAGGCTGTTTTAGCGCTGAAACGCTCATTTTTCACATAAGCCACTTCTCAGCCTTAGGCGACTGTACAGTGCAAAACAGGCTGCTCTCGCTCTGAAACGCTCATTTTTCACATAAGCCACTTTTCAGCGCTAAAACAGCCTATCGCTCTGAAACGCTCATTTTTGACATAAGCCACTTTTCACCCTTAATGAATGAAATTCCAGGTAAAAACTCCTTTGCCGTGAAGAAGATCCAAATTCAACCAGTTCAGGCTAGTAAACCTGTTTGAAAGACCTTTTTTCAGTGAAATGCAGCTTAGTGCAAAAACAGGCTGCTCTCGCTCTGAACGCTCATTTTTCACATAAGCACTTCTCAGCCTTAGGCGACTGTACAGTGCAAAAACAGGCTGCTCTCGCTCTGAAACGCTCATTTTTCACATAAGCCACTTTTCAGCGCTAAAACAGCCTCAATCGCTCTGAAACGCTCATTTTTGACATAAGCCACTTTTCACCTTTAATGAATGAAATTCCAGGTAAAAAATCCTTTGCCATGAAGAAGATCCAAATTCAACCAGTTCAGGCTAGTAAACCTGTTTGAAAGACCTTTTTTCAGTGAAATGCAGCTTAGTGCAAAAACAGGCTGCTCTCGCTCTGAAACGCTCATTTTTCACATAAGCCACTTTTCAGCGCTAAAACAGCCTCCAATCGCTCTGAAACGCTCATTTTTGACATAAGCCACTTTTCACCTTTAATGAATGAAATTCAGGTAAAAACTCCTTTGCCATGAAGAAGATCCAAATTCACCAGTTCAGGCTAGTAAACCTGTTTGAAAGACCTTTTTTCAGTGAAATGCAGCTTAGTGCAAAAACAGGCTGCTCTCGCTCTGAAACGCTCATTTTTCACATAAGCCACTTTTCAGCCTTAGGCGACTGTACAGTGCTAAAACAGCCTCCAATCGCTCTGAAACGCTCATTTTTGACATAAGCCACTTTTCACCTTTAATGAATGAAATTCCAGGTAAAAAACTCCTTTGCCATGAAGAAGATCCAAATTCAACCAGTTCAGGCTAGTAAACCTGTTTGAAAGACCTTTTTTCAGTGAAATGCAGTTTAGTGCAAAAACAGGCTGCTCTCGCTCTGAAACGCTCATTTTTCACATAAGCACTTTTCAGCGCTAAAACAGCCTCCAATCGCTCTGAAACGCTCATTTTTGACATAAGCCACTTTTCACCTTTAATGAATGAAATTCAGGTAAAAACTCCTTTGCCATGAAGAAGATCCAAATTCAACCAGTTCAGGCTAGTAAACCTGTTTGAAAGACCTTTTTTCAGTGAAATGCAGCTTAGTGCAAAAACAGGCTGCTCTCGCTCTGAAACGCTCATTTTTCACATAAGCCACTTTTCAGCCTTAGGCGACTGTGCAGTGCTAAAACAGCCTCCGATCGCTCTGAAACGCTCATTTTTGACATAAGCCACTTTTCACCCTTAATGAATGAAATTCCAGGTAAAAACTCCTTTGCCGTGAAGAAGATCCAAATTCAACCAGTTCAGGCTAGTAAACCTGTTTGAAAGACCTTTTTTCAGTGAAATGCAGCTTAGTGCAAAAACAGGCTGCTCTCGCTCTGAAACGCTCATTTTTCACATAAGCCACTTCTCAGCCTTAGGCGACTGTACAGTGCAAAAACAGGCTGCTCTCGCTCTGAAACGCTCATTTTTCACATAAGCCACTTTTCAGCGCTAAAACAGCCTCCTATCGCTCTGAAACGCTCATTTTTGACATAAGCCACTTTTCACCCTTAATGAATGAAATTCCAGGTAAAAACTCCTTTGCCGTGAAGAAGATCCAAATTCAACCAGTTCAGGCTAGTAAACCTGTTTGAAAGACCTTTTTTCAGTGAAATGCAGCTTAGTGCAAAACAGGCTGCTCTCGCTCTGAAACGCTCATTTTTCACATAAGCCACTTCTCAGCCTTAGGCGACTGTACAGTGCAAAAACAGGCTGCTCTCGCTCTGAAACGCTCATTTTTCACATAAGCCACTTTTCAGCGCTAAAACAGCCTCCAATCGCTCTGAAACGCTCATTTTTGACATAAGCCACTTTTCACCTTTAATGAATGAAATTCAGGTAAAAACTCCTTTGCCATGAAGAAGATCCAAATTCATCCAGTTCAGGCTAGTAAACCTGGTTGAAAGACCTTTTTTCAGTGAAATGCAGCTTAGTGCAAAAACAGGCTGCTCTCGCTCTGAAACGCTCATTATTCACATAAGCCACTTTTCAGCGCTAAAACAGCCTCAATCGCTCTGAAACGCTCATTTTTGACATAAGCCACTTTTCACCTTTAATGAATGAAATTCCAGGTAAAAACTCCTTTGCCATGAAGAAGATCCAAATTCATCCAGTTCAGGCTAGTAAACCTGGTTGAAGACCTTTTTTCAGTGAAATGCAGCTTAGTGCCAAACAGGCTGCTCTCGCTCTGAAACGCTCATTTTTCACATAAGCCATTTTCAGCCTTATAGGCGACTGTACAGTGCAAAAACAGCCTCCTCTCGCTCTGAAACGCTCATTTTTCACATAAGCCACTTTTCAGCCTTAGGCGACTGTACAGTGCTAAAACAGCCTCCAATCGCTCTGAAACGCTCATTTTTGACATAAGCACTTTTCACCTTTAATGAATGAAATTCCAGGTAAAAAATCCTTTGCATGAAGAAGATCCAAATTCAACCAGTTCAGGCTAGTAAACCTGTTTGAAAGACCTTTTTTCAGTGAAATGCAGCTTAGTGCAAAAACAGGCTGCTCTCGCTCTGAAACGCTCATTTTTCACATAAGCCACTTTCAGCCTTAGGCGACTGTACAGTGCTAAAACAGCTCATCCAATCGCTCCTAACGCTCATTTTGACATAAGCCACTTTTCACCTAATTAATGAATGAAATTCCAGGTAAAAACTCCTTTGCCATGAGAAGAAGATCAAATTCAACCAGTTCAGGCTAGTAAACCTGTTTGAAAGACCTTTTTTCAGTGAAATGCAGCTTAGTGCAAAAACAGGCTGCTCTCGCTCTGAAACGCTCATTTTTCACATAAGCCACTTCTCAGCCTTAGGCGACTGTACAGTGCAAAAACAGGCTGCTCTCGCTCTGAAACGCTCATTTTTCACATAAGCCACTTTTCAGCGCCTAAAACAGCCTCCTATCGCTCTGAAACGCTCATTTTTGACATAAGCCACTTTTCACCCTTAATGAATGAAATTCCAGGTAAAACTCCTTTGCGTGAAGAAGATCCAATTCAACCAGTTCAGGCTAGTAAACCTGTTTGAAAGACCTTTTTTCAGTGAATGCAGCTTAGTGCAAAAACAGGCTGCTCTCGCTCTGAAACGCTCATTTTTCACATAAGCCACTTCTCAGCCTTAGGCGACTGTACAGTGCAAAACAGGCTGCTCTCGCTCTGAAACGCTCATTTTTCACATAAGCCACTTTTCAGCGCTAAAACAGCCTCCAATCGCTCTGAAACGCTCATTTTTGACATAAGCCACTTTTCACCTTTAATGAATGAAATTCAGGTAAAAACTCCTTTGCCATGAAGAAGATCCAAATTCATCCAGTTCAGGCTAGTAAACCTGGTTGAAAGACCTTTTTTCAGTGAAATGCAGCTTAGTGCAAAACAGGCTGCTCTCGCTCTGAACGCTCATTTTTCACATAAGCCACTTTTCAGCGCTAAAACAGCCTCCAATCGCGAAACGCTCATTTTTGACATAAGCCACTTTTCACCTTTAATGAATGAAATTCCAGGTAAAAACTCCTTTGCCATGAAGAAGATCCAAATTCATCCAGTTCAGGCTAGTAAACCTGGTTGAAAGACCTTTTTTCAGTGAAATGCAGCTTAGTGCCAAAACAGGCTGCTCTCGCTCTGAAACGCTCATTTTTCACATAAGCCACTTTTCAGCCTTATAGGCGACTGTACAGTGCAAAAACAGCCTCCTCTCGCTCTGAAACGCTCATTTTTCACATAAGCCACTTTTCAGCCTTAGGCGACTGTACAGTGCTAAAACAGCCTCCTATCGCTCTGAAACGCTCATTTTTGACATAACCCACTTTTCAGCGCTAAAACAGCCTCCAATCGCTCTGAAACGCTCATTTTTGACATAAGCCACTTTTCACCTTTAATGAATGAAATTCCAGGTAAAAACTCCTTTGCCATGAAGAAGATCCAAATTCAACCAGTTCAGGCTAGTAAACCTGTTTGAAAGACCTTTTTTCAGTGAAATGCAGCTTAGTGCAAAAACAGGCTGCTCTCGCTCTGAAACGCTCATTTTTCACATAAGCCACTTTTCAGCGCTAAAACAGCCTCCAATCGCTCTGAAACGCTCATTTTTGACATAAGCCACTTTTCACCTTTAATGAATGAAATTCCAGGTAAAAACTCCTTTGCCATGAAGAAGATCCAAATTCAACCAGTTCAGGCTAGTAAACCTGTTTGAAAGACCTTTTTTCAGTGAAATGCAGCTTAGTGCAAAAACAGGCTGCTCTCGCTCTGAAACGCTCATTTTTCACATAAGCCACTTTTCAGCCTTAGGCGACTGTACAGTGCTAAAACAGCCTCCAATCGCTCTGAAACGCTCATTTTTGACATAAGCCACTTTTCACCTTTAATGAATGAAATTCCAGGTAAAAACTCCTTTGCCATGAAGAAGATCCAAATTCAACCAGTTCAGGCTAGTAAACCTGTTTGAAAGACCTTTTTTCAGTGAAATGCAGCTTAGTGCAAAAACAGGCTGCTCTCGCTCTGAAACGCTCATTTTTCACATAAGCCACTTTTCAGCGCTAAAACAGCCTCCAATCGCTCTGAAACGCTCATTTTTGACATAAGCCACTTTTCACCTTTAATGAATGAAATTCCAGGTAAAAACTCCTTTGCCATGAAGAAGATCCAAATTCATCCAGTTCAGGCTAGTAAACCTGGTTGAAAGACCTTTTTTCAGTGAAATGCAGCTTAGTGCAAAAACAGGCTGCTCTCGCTCTGAAACGCTCATTTTTCACATAAGCCACTTTTCAGCGCTAAAACAGCCTCCAATCGCTCTGAAACGCTCATTTTTGACATAAGCCACTTTTCACCTTTAATGAATGAAATTCCAGGTAAAAACTCCTTTGCCATGAAGAAGATCCAAATTCATCCAGTTCAGGCTAGTAAACCTGGTTGAAAGACCTTTTTTCAGTGAAATGCAGCTTAGTGCCAAAACAGGCTGCTCTCGCTCTGAAACGCTCATTTTTCACATAAGCCACTTTTCAGCCTTATAGGCGACTGTACAGTGCAAAAACAGCCTCCTCTCGCTCTGAAACGCTCATTTTTCACATAAGCCACTTTTCAGCCTTAGGCGACTGTACAGTGCTAAAACAGCCTCCAATCGCTCTGAAACGCTCATTTTTGACATAAGCCACTTTTCACCTTTAATGAATGAAATTCCAGGTAAAAACTCCTTTGCCATGAAGAAGATCCAAATTCAACCAGTTCAGGCTAGTAAACCTGTTTGAAAGACCTTTTTTCAGTGAAATGCAGCTTAGTGCAAAAACAGGCTGCTCTCGCTCTGAAACGCTCATTTTTCACATAAGCCACTTTTCAGCGCTAAAACAGCCTCCAATCGCTCTGAAACGCTCATTTTTGACATAAGCCACTTTTCACCTTTAATGAATGAAATTCCAGGTAAAAACTCCTTTGCCATGAAGAAGATCCAAATTCAACCAGTTCAGGCTAGTAAACCTGTTTGAAAGACCTTTTTTCAGTGAAATGCAGCTTAGTGCAAAAACAGGCTGCTCTCGCTCTGAAACGCTCATTTTTCACATAAGCCACTTTTCAGCGCTAAAACAGCCTCCAATCGCTCTGAAACGCTCATTTTTGACATAAGCCACTTTTCACCTTTAATGAATGAAATTCCAGGTAAAAAATCCTTTGCCATGAAGAAGATCCAAATTCAACCAGTTCAGGCTAGTAAACCTGTTTGAAAGACCTTTTTTCAGTGAAATGCAGCTTAGTGCAAAAACAGGCTGCTCTCGCTCTGAAACGCTCATTTTTCACATAAGCCACTTTTCAGCGCTAAAACAGCCTCCAATCGCTCTGAAACGCTCATTTTTGACATAAGCCACTTTTCACCTTTAATGAATGAAATTCCAGGTAAAAACTCCTTTGCCATGAAGAAGATCCAAATTCAACCAGTTCAGGCTAGTAAACCTGTTTGAAAGACCTTTTTTCAGTGAAATGCAGCTTAGTGCAAAAACAGGCTGCTCTCGCTCTGAAACGCTCATTTTTCACATAAGCCACTTTTCAGCCTTAGGCGACTGTACAGTGCAAAAACAGGCTGCTCTCGCTCTGAAACGCTCATTTTTCACATAAGCCACTTTTCAGCGCTAAAACAGCCTCCAATCGCTCTGAAACGCTCATTTTTGACATAAGCCACTTTTCACCTTTAATGAATGAAATTCCAGGTAAAAAATCCTTTGCCATGAAGAAGATCCAAATTCAACCAGTTCAGGCTAGTAAACCTGTTTGAAAGACCTTTTTTCAGTGAAATGCAGCTTAGTGCAAAAACAGGCTGCTCTCGCTCTGAAACGCTCATTTTTCACATAAGCCACTTTTCAGCGCTAAAACAGCCTCCAATCGCTCTGAAACGCTCATTTTTGACATAAGCCACTTTTCACCTTTAATGAATGAAATTCCAGGTAAAAACTCCTTTGCCATGAAGAAGATCCAAATTCAACCAGTTCAGGCTAGTAAACCTGTTTGAAAGACCTTTTTTCAGTGAAATGCAGCTTAGTGCAAAAACAGGCTGCTCTCGCTCTGAAACGCTCATTTTTCACATAAGCCACTTTTCAGCCTTAGGCGACTGTACAGTGCTAAAACAGCCTCCAATCGCTCTGAAACGCTCATTTTTGACATAAGCCACTTTTCACCTTTAATGAATGAAATTCCAGGTAAAAACTCCTTTGCCATGAAGAAGATCCAAATTCAACCAGTTCAGGCTAGTAAACCTGTTTGAAAGACCTTTTTTCAGTGAAATGCAGTTTAGTGCAAAAACAGGCTGCTCTCGCTCTGAAACGCTCATTTTTCACATAAGCCACTTTTCAGCGCTAAAACAGCCTCCAATCGCTCTGAAACGCTCATTTTTGACATAAGCCACTTTTCACCTTTAATGAATGAAATTCCAGGTAAAAACTCCTTTGCCATGAAGAAGATCCAAATTCAACCAGTTCAGGCTAGTAAACCTGTTTGAAAGACCTTTTTTCAGTGAAATGCAGCTTAGTGCAAAAACAGGCTGCTCTCGCTCTGAAACGCTCATTTTTCACATAAGCCACTTTTCAGCCTTAGGCGACTGTGCAGTGCTAAAACAGCCTCCGATCGCTCTGAAACGCTCATTTTTGACATAAGCCACTTTTCACCCTTAATGAATGAAATTCCAGGTAAAAACTCCTTTGCCGTGAAGAAGATCCAAATTCAACCAGTTCAGGCTAGTAAACCTGTTTGAAAGACCTTTTTTCAGTGAAATGCAGCTTAGTGCAAAAACAGGCTGCTCTCGCTCTGAAACGCTCATTTTTCACATAAGCCACTTCTCAGCCTTAGGCGACTGTACAGTGCAAAAACAGGCTGCTCTCGCTCTGAAACGCTCATTTTTCACATAAGCCACTTTTCAGCGCTAAAACAGCCTCCTATCGCTCTGAAACGCTCATTTTTGACATAAGCCACTTTTCACCCTTAATGAATGAAATTCCAGGTAAAAACTCCTTTGCCGTGAAGAAGATCCAAATTCAACCAGTTCAGGCTAGTAAACCTGTTTGAAAGACCTTTTTTCAGTGAAATGCAGCTTAGTGCAAAAACAGGCTGCTCTCGCTCTGAAACGCTCATTTTTCACATAAGCCACTTCTCAGCCTTAGGCGACTGTACAGTGCAAAAACAGGCTGCTCTCGCTCTGAAACGCTCATTTTTCACATAAGCCACTTTTCAGCGCTAAAACAGCCTCCAATCGCTCTGAAACGCTCATTTTTGACATAAGCCACTTTTCACCTTTAATGAATGAAATTCCAGGTAAAAACTCCTTTGCCATGAAGAAGATCCAAATTCATCCAGTTCAGGCTAGTAAACCTGGTTGAAAGACCTTTTTTCAGTGAAATGCAGCTTAGTGCAAAAACAGGCTGCTCTCGCTCTGAAACGCTCATTTTTCACATAAGCCACTTTTCAGCGCTAAAACAGCCTCCAATCGCTCTGAAACGCTCATTTTTGACATAAGCCACTTTTCACCTTTAATGAATGAAATTCCAGGTAAAAACTCCTTTGCCATGAAGAAGATCCAAATTCATCCAGTTCAGGCTAGTAAACCTGGTTGAAAGACCTTTTTTCAGTGAAATGCAGCTTAGTGCCAAAACAGGCTGCTCTCGCTCTGAAACGCTCATTTTTCACATAAGCCACTTTTCAGCCTTATAGGCGACTGTACAGTGCAAAAACAGCCTCCTCTCGCTCTGAAACGCTCATTTTTCACATAAGCCACTTTTCAGCCTTAGGCGACTGTACAGTGCTAAAACAGCCTCCAATCGCTCTGAAACGCTCATTTTTGACATAAGCCACTTTTCACCTTTAATGAATGAAATTCCAGGTAAAAAATCCTTTGCCATGAAGAAGATCCAAATTCAACCAGTTCAGGCTAGTAAACCTGTTTGAAAGACCTTTTTTCAGTGAAATGCAGCTTAGTGCAAAAACAGGCTGCTCTCGCTCTGAAACGCTCATTTTTCACATAAGCCACTTTTCAGCCTTAGGCGACTGTACAGTGCTAAAACAGCCTCCAATCGCTCTGAAACGCTCATTTTTGACATAAGCCACTTTTCACCTTTAATGAATGAAATTCCAGGTAAAAACTCCTTTGCCATGAAGAAGATCCAAATTCAACCAGTTCAGGCTAGTAAACCTGTTTGAAAGACCTTTTTTCAGTGAAATGCAGCTTAGTGCAAAAACAGGCTGCTCTCGCTCTGAAACGCTCATTTTTCACATAAGCCACTTCTCAGCCTTAGGCGACTGTACAGTGCAAAAACAGGCTGCTCTCGCTCTGAAACGCTCATTTTTCACATAAGCCACTTTTCAGCGCTAAAACAGCCTCCTATCGCTCTGAAACGCTCATTTTTGACATAAGCCACTTTTCACCCTTAATGAATGAAATTCCAGGTAAAAACTCCTTTGCCGTGAAGAAGATCCAAATTCAACCAGTTCAGGCTAGTAAACCTGTTTGAAAGACCTTTTTTCAGTGAAATGCAGCTTAGTGCAAAAACAGGCTGCTCTCGCTCTGAAACGCTCATTTTTCACATAAGCCACTTCTCAGCCTTAGGCGACTGTACAGTGCAAAAACAGGCTGCTCTCGCTCTGAAACGCTCATTTTTCACATAAGCCACTTTTCAGCGCTAAAACAGCCTCCAATCGCTCTGAAACGCTCATTTTTGACATAAGCCACTTTTCACCTTTAATGAATGAAATTCCAGGTAAAAACTCCTTTGCCATGAAGAAGATCCAAATTCATCCAGTTCAGGCTAGTAAACCTGGTTGAAAGACCTTTTTTCAGTGAAATGCAGCTTAGTGCAAAAACAGGCTGCTCTCGCTCTGAAACGCTCATTTTTCACATAAGCCACTTTTCAGCGCTAAAACAGCCTCCAATCGCTCTGAAACGCTCATTTTTGACATAAGCCACTTTTCACCTTTAATGAATGAAATTCCAGGTAAAAACTCCTTTGCCATGAAGAAGATCCAAATTCATCCAGTTCAGGCTAGTAAACCTGGTTGAAAGACCTTTTTTCAGTGAAATGCAGCTTAGTGCCAAAACAGGCTGCTCTCGCTCTGAAACGCTCATTTTTCACATAAGCCACTTTTCAGCCTTATAGGCGACTGTACAGTGCAAAAACAGCCTCCTCTCGCTCTGAAACGCTCATTTTTCACATAAGCCACTTTTCAGCCTTAGGCGACTGTACAGTGCTAAAACAGCCTCCTATCGCTCTGAAACGCTCATTTTTGACATAACCCACTTTTCAGCGCTAAAACAGCCTCCAATCGCTCTGAAACGCTAATTTTTGACATAAGCCACTTTTCACCTTTAATGAATGAAATTCCAGGTAAAAACTCCTTTGCCATGAAGAAGATCCAAATTCAACCAGTTCAGGCTAGTAAACCTGTTTGAAAGACCTTTTTTCAGTGAAATGCAGCTTAGTGCAAAAACAGGCTGCTCTCGCTCTGAAACGCTCATTTTTCACATAAGCCACTTTTCAGCGCTAAAACAGCCTCCAATCGCTCTGAAACGCTCATTTTTGACATAAGCCACTTTTCACCTTTAATGAATGAAATTCCAGGTAAAAACTCCTTTGCCATGAAGAAGATCCAAATTCAACCAGTTCAGGCTAGTAAACCTGTTTGAAAGACCTTTTTTCAGTGAAATGCAGCTTAGTGCAAAAACAGGCTGCTCTCGCTCTGAAACGCTCATTTTTCACATAAGCCACTTTTCAGCCTTAGGCGACTGTACAGTGCTAAAACAGCCTCCAATCGCTCTGAAACGCTCATTTTTGACATAAGCCACTTTTCACCTTTAATGAATGAAATTCCAGGTAAAAACTCCTTTGCCATGAAGAAGATCCAAATTCAACCAGTTCAGGCTAGTAAACCTGTTTGAAAGACCTTTTTTCAGTGAAATGCAGCTTAGTGCAAAAACAGGCTGCTCTCGCTCTGAAACGCTCATTTTTCACATAAGCCACTTTTCAGCCTTAGGCGACTGTACAGTGCTAAAACAGCCTCCTATCGCTCTGAAACGCTCATTTTTGACATAACCCACTTTTCAGCCTTAATGAATTAAATTCCAGGTAAAAACTCATTTGCCATGAAGAAGATCCAAATTCAACCAGTTCAGGCTAGTAAACCTGTTTGAAAGACCTTTTTTCAGTGAAATGCAGCTTAGTGCAAAAACAGGCTGCTCTCGCTCTGAAACGCTCATTTTTCACATAAGCCACTTTTCAGCCTTAGGCGACTGTACAGTGCTAAAACAGCCTCCAATCGCTCTGAAACGCTCATTTTTGACATAAGCCACTTTTCACCTTTAATGAATGAAATTCCAGGTAAAAACTCCTTTGCCATGAAGAAGATCCAAATTCAACCAGTTCAGGCTAGTAAACCTGTTTGAAAGACCTTTTTTCAGTGAAATGCAGCTTAGTGCAAAAACAGGCTGCTCTCGCTCTGAAACGCTCATTTTTCACATAAGCCACTTTTCAGCGCTAAAACAGCCTCCAATCGCTCTGAAACGCTCATTTTTGACATAAGCCACTTTTCACCTTTAATGAATGAAATTCCAGGTAAAAACTCCTTTGCCATGAAGAAGATCCAAATTCATCCAGTTCAGGCTAGTAAACCTGGTTGAAAGACCTTTTTTCAGTGAAATGCAGCTTAGTGCAAAAACAGGCTGCTCTCGCTCTGAAACGCTCATTTTTCACATAAGCCACTTTTCAGCGCTAAAACAGCCTCCAATCGCTCTGAAACGCTCATTTTTGACATAAGCCACTTTTCACCTTTAATGAATGAAATTCCAGGTAAAAACTCCTTTGCCATGAAGAAGATCCAAATTCATCCAGTTCAGGCTAGTAAACCTGGTTGAAAGACCTTTTTTCAGTGAAATGCAGCTTAGTGCCAAAACAGGCTGCTCTCGCTCTGAAACGCTCATTTTTCACATAAGCCACTTTTCAGCCTTATAGGCGACTGTACAGTGCAAAAACAGCCTCCTCTCGCTCTGAAACGCTCATTTTTCACATAAGCCACTTTTCAGCCTTAGGCGACTGTACAGTGCTAAAACAGCCTCCAATCGCTCTGAAACGCTCATTTTTGACATAAGCCACTTTTCACCTTTAATGAATGAAATTCCAGGTAAAAACTCCTTTGCCATGAAGAAGATCCAAATTCAACCAGTTCAGGCTAGTAAACCTGTTTGAAAGACCTTTTTTCAGTGAAATGCAGCTTAGTGCAAAAACAGGCTGCTCTCGCTCTGAAACGCTCATTTTTCACATAAGCCACTTTTCAGCGCTAAAACAGCCTCCAATCGCTCTGAAACGCTCATTTTTGACATAAGCCACTTTTCACCTTTAATGAATGAAATTCCAGGTAAAAACTCCTTTGCCATGAAGAAGATCCAAATTCAACCAGTTCAGGCTAGTAAACCTGTTTGAAAGACCTTTTTTCAGTGAAATGCAGCTTAGTGCAAAAACAGGCTGCTCTCGCTCTGAAACGCTCATTTTTCACATAAGCCACTTTTCAGCGCTAAAACAGCCTCCAATCGCTCTGAAACGCTCATTTTTGACATAAGCCACTTTTCACCTTTAATGAATGAAATTCCAGGTAAAAAATCCTTTGCCATGAAGAAGATCCAAATTCAACCAGTTCAGGCTAGTAAACCTGTTTGAAAGACCTTTTTTCAGTGAAATGCAGCTTAGTGCAAAAACAGGCTGCTCTCGCTCTGAAACGCTCATTTTTCACATAAGCCACTTTTCAGCGCTAAAACAGCCTCCAATCGCTCTGAAACGCTCATTTTTGACATAAGCCACTTTTCACCTTTAATGAATGAAATTCCAGGTAAAAACTCCTTTGCCATGAAGAAGATCCAAATTCAACCAGTTCAGGCTAGTAAACCTGTTTGAAAGACCTTTTTTCAGTGAAATGCAGCTTAGTGCAAAAACAGGCTGCTCTCGCTCTGAAACGCTCATTTTTCACATAAGCCACTTTTCAGCCTTAGGCGACTGTACAGTGCTAAAACAGCCTCCAATCGCTCTGAAACGCTCATTTTTGACATAAGCCACTTTTCACCTTTAATGAATGAAATTCCAGGTAAAAACTCCTTTGCCATGAAGAAGATCCAAATTCAACCAGTTCAGGCTAGTAAACCTGTTTGAAAGACCTTTTTTCAGTGAAATGCAGTTTAGTGCAAAAACAGGCTGCTCTCGCTCTGAAACGCTCATTTTTCACATAAGCCACTTTTCAGCGCTAAAACAGCCTCCAATCGCTCTGAAACGCTCATTTTTGACATAAGCCACTTTTCACCTTTAATGAATGAAATTCCAGGTAAAAACTCCTTTGCCATGAAGAAGATCCAAATTCAACCAGTTCAGGCTAGTAAACCTGTTTGAAAGACCTTTTTTCAGTGAAATGCAGCTTAGTGCAAAAACAGGCTGCTCTCGCTCTGAAACGCTCATTTTTCACATAAGCCACTTTTCAGCCTTAGGCGACTGTGCAGTGCTAAAACAGCCTCCGATCGCTCTGAAACGCTCATTTTTGACATAAGCCACTTTTCACCCTTAATGAATGAAATTCCAGGTAAAAACTCCTTTGCCGTGAAGAAGATCCAAATTCAACCAGTTCAGGCTAGTAAACCTGTTTGAAAGACCTTTTTTCAGTGAAATGCAGCTTAGTGCAAAAACAGGCTGCTCTCGCTCTGAAACGCTCATTTTTCACATAAGCCACTTCTCAGCCTTAGGCGACTGTACAGTGCAAAAACAGGCTGCTCTCGCTCTGAAACGCTCATTTTTCACATAAGCCACTTTTCAGCGCTAAAACAGCCTCCTATCGCTCTGAAACGCTCATTTTTGACATAAGCCACTTTTCACCCTTAATGAATGAAATTCCAGGTAAAAACTCCTTTGCCGTGAAGAAGATCCAAATTCAACCAGTTCAGGCTAGTAAACCTGTTTGAAAGACCTTTTTTCAGTGAAATGCAGCTTAGTGCAAAAACAGGCTGCTCTCGCTCTGAAACGCTCATTTTTCACATAAGCCACTTCTCAGCCTTAGGCGACTGTACAGTGCAAAAACAGGCTGCTCTCGCTCTGAAACGCTCATTTTTCACATAAGCCACTTTTCAGCGCTAAAACAGCCTCCAATCGCTCTGAAACGCTCATTTTTGACATAAGCCACTTTTCACCTTTAATGAATGAAATTCCAGGTAAAAAATCCTTTGCCATGAAGAAGATCCAAATTCAACCAGTTCAGGCTAGTAAACCTGTTTGAAAGACCTTTTTTCAGTGAAATGCAGCTTAGTGCAAAAACAGGCTGCTCTCGCTCTGAAACGCTCATTTTTCACATAAGCCACTTTTCAGCGCTAAAACAGCCTCCAATCGCTCTGAAACGCTCATTTTTGACATAAGCCACTTTTCACCTTTAATGAATGAAATTCCAGGTAAAAACTCCTTTGCCATGAAGAAGATCCAAATTCAACCAGTTCAGGCTAGTAAACCTGTTTGAAAGACCTTTTTTCAGTGAAATGCAGCTTAGTGCAAAAACAGGCTGCTCTCGCTCTGAAACGCTCATTTTTCACATAAGCCACTTTTCAGCCTTAGGCGACTGTACAGTGCTAAAACAGCCTCCAATCGCTCTGAAACGCTCATTTTTGACATAAGCCACTTTTCACCTTTAATGAATGAAATTCCAGGTAAAAACTCCTTTGCCATGAAGAAGATCCAAATTCAACCAGTTCAGGCTAGTAAACCTGTTTGAAAGACCTTTTTTCAGTGAAATGCAGTTTAGTGCAAAAACAGGCTGCTCTCGCTCTGAAACGCTCATTTTTCACATAAGCCACTTTTCAGCGCTAAAACAGCCTCCAATCGCTCTGAAACGCTCATTTTTGACATAAGCCACTTTTCACCTTTAATGAATGAAATTCCAGGTAAAAACTCCTTTGCCATGAAGAAGATCCAAATTCAACCAGTTCAGGCTAGTAAACCTGTTTGAAAGACCTTTTTTCAGTGAAATGCAGCTTAGTGCAAAAACAGGCTGCTCTCGCTCTGAAACGCTCATTTTTCACATAAGCCACTTTTCAGCCTTAGGCGACTGTGCAGTGCTAAAACAGCCTCCGATCGCTCTGAAACGCTCATTTTTGACATAAGCCACTTTTCACCCTTAATGAATGAAATTCCAGGTAAAAACTCCTTTGCCGTGAAGAAGATCCAAATTCAACCAGTTCAGGCTAGTAAACCTGTTTGAAAGACCTTTTTTCAGTGAAATGCAGCTTAGTGCAAAAACAGGCTGCTCTCGCTCTGAAACGCTCATTTTTCACATAAGCCACTTCTCAGCCTTAGGCGACTGTACAGTGCAAAAACAGGCTGCTCTCGCTCTGAAACGCTCATTTTTCACATAAGCCACTTTTCAGCGCTAAAACAGCCTCCAATCGCTCTGAAACGCTCATTTTTGACATAAGCCACTTTTCACCTTTAATGAATGAAATTCCAGGTAAAAACTCCTTTGCCATGAAGAAGATCCAAATTCATCCAGTTCAGGCTAGTAAACCTGGTTGAAAGACCTTTTTTCAGTGAAATGCAGCTTAGTGCAAAAACAGGCTGCTCTCGCTCTGAAACGCTCATTTTTCACATAAGCCACTTTTCAGCGCTAAAACAGCCTCCAATCGCTCTGAAACGCTCATTTTTGACATAAGCCACTTTTCACCTTTAATGAATGAAATTCCAGGTAAAAACTCCTTTGCCATGAAGAAGATCCAAATTCATCCAGTTCAGGCTAGTAAACCTGGTTGAAAGACCTTTTTTCAGTGAAATGCAGCTTAGTGCCAAAACAGGCTGCTCTCGCTCTGAAACGCTCATTTTTCACATAAGCCACTTTTCAGCCTTATAGGCGACTGTACAGTGCAAAAACAGCCTCCTCTCGCTCTGAAACGCTCATTTTTCACATAAGCCACTTTTCAGCCTTAGGCGACTGTACAGTGCTAAAACAGCCTCCAATCGCTCTGAAACGCTCATTTTTGACATAAGCCACTTTTCACCTTTAATGAATGAAATTCCAGGTAAAAAATCCTTTGCCATGAAGAAGATCCAAATTCAACCAGTTCAGGCTAGTAAACCTGTTTGAAAGACCTTTTTTCAGTGAAATGCAGCTTAGTGCAAAAACAGGCTGCTCTCGCTCTGAAACGCTCATTTTTCACATAAGCCACTTTTCAGCCTTAGGCGACTGTACAGTGCTAAAACAGCCTCCAATCGCTCTGAAACGCTCATTTTTGACATAAGCCACTTTTCACCTTTAATGAATGAAATTCCAGGTAAAAACTCCTTTGCCATGAAGAAGATCCAAATTCAACCAGTTCAGGCTAGTAAACCTGTTTGAAAGACCTTTTTTCAGTGAAATGCAGCTTAGTGCAAAAACAGGCTGCTCTCGCTCTGAAACGCTCATTTTTCACATAAGCCACTTCTCAGCCTTAGGCGACTGTACAGTGCAAAAACAGGCTGCTCTCGCTCTGAAACGCTCATTTTTCACATAAGCCACTTTTCAGCGCTAAAACAGCCTCCTATCGCTCTGAAACGCTCATTTTTGACATAAGCCACTTTTCACCCTTAATGAATGAAATTCCAGGTAAAAACTCCTTTGCCGTGAAGAAGATCCAAATTCAACCAGTTCAGGCTAGTAAACCTGTTTGAAAGACCTTTTTTCAGTGAAATGCAGCTTAGTGCAAAAACAGGCTGCTCTCGCTCTGAAACGCTCATTTTTCACATAAGCCACTTCTCAGCCTTAGGCGACTGTACAGTGCAAAAACAGGCTGCTCTCGCTCTGAAACGCTCATTTTTCACATAAGCCACTTTTCAGCGCTAAAACAGCCTCCAATCGCTCTGAAACGCTCATTTTTGACATAAGCCACTTTTCACCTTTAATGAATGAAATTCCAGGTAAAAACTCCTTTGCCATGAAGAAGATCCAAATTCATCCAGTTCAGGCTAGTAAACCTGGTTGAAAGACCTTTTTTCAGTGAAATGCAGCTTAGTGCAAAAACAGGCTGCTCTCGCTCTGAAACGCTCATTTTTCACATAAGCCACTTTTCAGCGCTAAAACAGCCTCCAATCGCTCTGAAACGCTCATTTTTGACATAAGCCACTTTTCACCTTTAATGAATGAAATTCCAGGTAAAAACTCCTTTGCCATGAAGAAGATCCAAATTCATCCAGTTCAGGCTAGTAAACCTGGTTGAAAGACCTTTTTTCAGTGAAATGCAGCTTAGTGCCAAAACAGGCTGCTCTCGCTCTGAAACGCTCATTTTTCACATAAGCCACTTTTCAGCCTTATAGGCGACTGTACAGTGCAAAAACAGCCTCCTCTCGCTCTGAAACGCTCATTTTTCACATAAGCCACTTTTCAGCCTTAGGCGACTGTACAGTGCTAAAACAGCCTCCTATCGCTCTGAAACGCTCATTTTTGACATAACCCACTTTTCAGCGCTAAAACAGCCTCCAATCGCTCTGAAACGCTCATTTTTGACATAAGCCACTTTTCACCTTTAATGAATGAAATTCCAGGTAAAAACTCCTTTGCCATGAAGAAGATCCAAATTCAACCAGTTCAGGCTAGTAAACCTGTTTGAAAGACCTTTTTTCAGTGAAATGCAGCTTAGTGCAAAAACAGGCTGCTCTCGCTCTGAAACGCTCATTTTTCACATAAGCCACTTTTCAGCGCTAAAACAGCCTCCAATCGCTCTGAAACGCTCATTTTTGACATAAGCCACTTTTCACCTTTAATGAATGAAATTCCAGGTAAAAACTCCTTTGCCATGAAGAAGATCCAAATTCAACCAGTTCAGGCTAGTAAACCTGTTTGAAAGACCTTTTTTCAGTGAAATGCAGCTTAGTGCAAAAACAGGCTGCTCTCGCTCTGAAACGCTCATTTTTCACATAAGCCACTTTTCAGCCTTAGGCGACTGTACAGTGCTAAAACAGCCTCCAATCGCTCTGAAACGCTCATTTTTGACATAAGCCACTTTTCACCTTTAATGAATGAAATTCCAGGTAAAAACTCCTTTGCCATGAAGAAGATCCAAATTCAACCAGTTCAGGCTAGTAAACCTGTTTGAAAGACCTTTTTTCAGTGAAATGCAGCTTAGTGCAAAAACAGGCTGCTCTCGCTCTGAAACGCTCATTTTTCACATAAGCCACTTTTCAGCGCTAAAACAGCCTCCAATCGCTCTGAAACGCTCATTTTTGACATAAGCCACTTTTCACCTTTAATGAATGAAATTCCAGGTAAAAACTCCTTTGCCATGAAGAAGATCCAAATTCAACCAGTTCAGGCTAGTAAACCTGTTTGAAAGACCTTTTTTCAGTGAAATGCAGCTTAGTGCAAAAACAGGCTGCTCTCGCTCTGAAACGCTCATTTTTCACATAAGCCACTTTTCAGCCTTAGGCGACTGTACAGTGCTAAAACAGCCTCCGATCGCTCTGAAACGCTCATTTTTGACATAAGCCACTTTTCACCCTTAATGAATGAAATTCCAGGTAAAAACTCCTTTGCCGTGAAGAAGATCCAAATTCAACCAGTTCAGGCTAGTAAACCTGTTTGAAAGACCTTTTTTCAGTGAAATGCAGCTTAGTGCAAAAACAGGCTGCTCTCGCTCTGAAACGCTCATTTTTCACATAAGCCACTTCTCAGCCTTAGGCGACTGTACAGTGCAAAAACAGGCTGCTCTCGCTCTGAAACGCTCATTTTTCACATAAGCCACTTTTCAGCGCTAAAACAGCCTCCTATCGCTCTGAAACGCTCATTTTTGACATAAGCCACTTTTCACCCTTAATGAATGAAATTCCAGGTAAAAACTCCTTTGCCGTGAAGAAGATCCAAATTCAACCAGTTCAGGCTGGTAAACCTGTTTGAAAGACCTTTTTTCAGTGAAATGCAGCTTAGTGCAAAAACAGGCTGCTCTCGCTCTGAAACGCTCATTTTTCACATAAGCCACTTCTCAGCCTTAGGCGACTGTACAGTGCAAAAACAGGCTGCTCTCGCTCTGAAACGCTCATTTTTCACATAAGCCACTTTTCAGCGCTAAAACAGCCTCCAATCGCTCTGAAACGCTCATTTTTGACATAAGCCACTTTTCACCTTTAATGAATGAAATTCCAGGTAAAAACTCCTTTGCCATGAAGAAGATCCAAATTCATCCAGTTCAGGCTAGTAAACCTGGTTGAAAGACCTTTTTTCAGTGAAATGCAGCTTAGTGCAAAAACAGGCTGCTCTCGCTCTGAAACGCTCATTTTTCACATAAGCCACTTTTCAGCGCTAAAACAGCCTCCAATCGCTCTGAAACGCTCATTTTTGACATAAGCCACTTTTCACCTTTAATGAATGAAATTCCAGGTAAAAACTCCTTTGCCATGAAGAAGATCCAAATTCATCCAGTTCAGGCTAGTAAACCTGGTTGAAAGACCTTTTTTCAGTGAAATGCAGCTTAGTGCCAAAACAGGCTGCTCTCGCTCTGAAACGCTCATTTTTCACATAAGCCACTTTTCAGCCTTATAGGCGACTGTACAGTGCAAAAACAGCCTCCTCTCGCTCTGAAACGCTCATTTTTCACATAAGCCACTTTTCAGCCTTAGGCGACTGTACAGTGCTAAAACAGCCTCCTATCGCTCTGAAACGCTCATTTTTGACATAACCCACTTTTCAGCGCTAAAACAGCCTCCAATCGCTCTGAAACGCTCATTTTTGACATAAGCCACTTTTCACCTTTAATGAATGAAATTCCAGGTAAAAACTCCTTTGCCATGAAGAAGATCCAAATTCAACCAGTTCAGGCTAGTAAACCTGTTTGAAAGACCTTTTTTCAGTGAAATGCAGCTTAGTGCAAAAACAGGCTGCTCTCGCTCTGAAACGCTCATTTTTCACATAAGCCACTTTTCAGCGCTAAAACAGCCTCCAATCGCTCTGAAACGCTCATTTTTGACATAAGCCACTTTTCACCTTTAATGAATGAAATTCCAGGTAAAAACTCCTTTGCCATGAAGAAGATCCAAATTCAACCAGTTCAGGCTAGTAAACCTGTTTGAAAGACCTTTTTTCAGTGAAATGCAGCTTAGTGCAAAAACAGGCTGCTCTCGCTCTGAAACGCTCATTTTTCACATAAGCCACTTTTCAGCCTTAGGCGACTGTACAGTGCTAAAACAGCCTCCAATCGCTCTGAAACGCTCATTTTTGACATAAGCCACTTTTCACCTTTAATGAATGAAATTCCAGGTAAAAACTCCTTTGCCATGAAGAAGATCCAAATTCAACCAGTTCAGGCTAGTAAACCTGTTTGAAAGACCTTTTTTCAGTGAAATGCAGCTTAGTGCAAAAACAGGCTGCTCTCGCTCTGAAACGCTCATTTTTCACATAAGCCACTTTTCAGCGCTAAAACAGCCTCCAATCGCTCTGAAACGCTCATTTTTGACATAAGCCACTTTTCACCTTTAATGAATGAAATTCCAGGTAAAAACTCCTTTGCCATGAAGAAGATCCAAATTCAACCAGTTCAGGCTAGTAAACCTGTTTGAAAGACCTTTTTTCAGTGAAATGCAGCTTAGTGCAAAAACAGGCTGCTCTCGCTCTGAAACGCTCATTTTTCACATAAGCCACTTTTCAGCGCTAAAACAGCCTCCAATCGCTCTGAAACGCTCATTTTTGACATAAGCCACTTTTCACCTTTAATGAATGAAATTCCAGGTAAAAACTCCTTTGCCATGAAGAAGATCCAAATTCAACCAGTTCAGGCTAGTAAACCTGTTTGAAAGACCTTTTTTCAGTGAAATGCAGCTTAGTGCAAAAACAGGCTGCTCTCGCTCTGAAACGCTCATTTTTCACATAAGCCACTTTTCAGCGCTAAAACAGCCTCCAATCGCTCTGAAACGCTCATTTTTGACATAAGCCACTTTTCACCTTTAATGAATGAAATTCCAGGTAAAAAATCCTTTGCCATGAAGAAGATCCAAATTCAACCAGTTCAGGCTAGTAAACCTGTTTGAAAGACCTTTTTTCAGTGAAATGCAGCTTAGTGCAAAAACAGGCTGCTCTCGCTCTGAAACGCTCATTTTTCACATAAGCCACTTCTCAGCCTTAGGCGACTGTACAGTGCAAAAACAGGCTGCTCTAGCTCTGAAACGCTCATTTTTCACATAAGCCACTTTTCAGCGCTAAAACAGCCTCCTATCGCTCTGAAACGCTCATTTTTGACATAAGCCACTTTTCACCCTTAATGAATGAAATTCCAGGTAAAAACTCCTTTGCCGTGAAGAAGATCCAAATTCAACCAGTTCAGGCTAGTAAACCTGTTTGAAAGACCTTTTTTCAGTGAAATGCAGCTTAGTGCAAAAACAGGCTGCTCTCGCTCTGAAACGCTCATTTTTCACATAAGCCACTTCTCAGCCTTAGGCGACTGTACAGTGCAAAAACAGGCTGCTCTCGCTCTGAAACGCTCATTTTTCACATAAGCCACTTTTCAGCGCTAAAACAGCCTCCAATCGCTCTGAAACGCTCATTTTTGACATAAGCCACTTTTCACCTTTAATGAATGAAATTCCAGGTAAAAAATCCTTTGCCATGAAGAAGATCCAAATTCAACCAGTTCAGGCTAGTAAACCTGTTTGAAAGACCTTTTTTCAGTGAAATGCAGCTTAGTGCAAAAACAGGCTGCTCTCGCTCTGAAACGCTCATTTTTCACATAAGCCACTTTTCAGCGCTAAAACAGCCTCCAATCGCTCTGAAACGCTCATTTTTGACATAAGCCACTTTTCACCTTTAATGAATGAAATTCCAGGTAAAAACTCCTTTGCCATGAAGAAGATCCAAATTCAACCAGTTCAGGCTAGTAAACCTGTTTGAAAGACCTTTTTTCAGTGAAATGCAGCTTAGTGCAAAAACAGGCTGCTCTCGCTCTGAAACGCTCATTTTTCACATAAGCCACTTTTCAGCCTTAGGCGACTGTGCAGTGCTAAAACAGCCTCCGATCGCTCTGAAACGCTCATTTTTGACATAAGCCACTTTTCACCCTTAATGAATGAAATTCCAGGTAAAAACTCCTTTGCCGTGAAGAAGATCCAAATTCAACCAGTTCAGGCTAGTAAACCTGTTTGAAAGACCTTTTTTCAGTGAAATGCAGCTTAGTGCAAAAACAGGCTGCTCTCGCTCTGAAACGCTCATTTTTCACATAAGCCACTTCTCAGCCTTAGGCGACTGTACAGTGCAAAAACAGGCTGCTCTAGCTCTGAAACGCTCATTTTTCACATAAGCCACTTTTCAGCGCTAAAACAGCCTCCTATCGCTCTGAAACGCTCATTTTTGACATAAGCCACTTTTCACCCTTAATGAATGAAATTCCAGGTAAAAACTCCTTTGCCGTGAAGAAGATCCAAATTCAACCAGTTCAGGCTAGTAAACCTGTTTGAAAGACCTTTTTTCAGTGAAATGCAGCTTAGTGCAAAAACAGGCTGCTCTCGCTCTGAAACGCTCATTTTTCACATAAGCCACTTCTCAGCCTTAGGCGACTGTACAGTGCAAAAACAGGCTGCTCTCGCTCTGAAACGCTCATTTTTCACATAAGCCACTTTTCAGCGCTAAAACAGCCTCCAATCGCTCTGAAACGCTCATTTTTGACATAAGCCACTTTTCACCTTTAATGAATGAAATTCCAGGTAAAAAATCCTTTGCCATGAAGAAGATCCAAATTCAACCAGTTCAGGCTAGTAAACCTGTTTGAAAGACCTTTTTTCAGTGAAATGCAGCTTAGTGCAAAAACAGGCTGCTCTCGCTCTGAAACGCTCATTTTTCACATAAGCCACTTTTCAGCGCTAAAACAGCCTCCAATCGCTCTGAAACGCTCATTTTTGACATAAGCCACTTTTCACCTTTAATGAATGAAATTCCAGGTAAAAACTCCTTTGCCATGAAGAAGATCCAAATTCAACCAGTTCAGGCTAGTAAACCTGTTTGAAAGACCTTTTTTCAGTGAAATGCAGCTTAGTGCAAAAACAGGCTGCTCTCGCTCTGAAACGCTCATTTTTCACATAAGCCACTTTTCAGCCTTAGGCGACTGTACAGTGCTAAAACAGCCTCCAATCGCTCTGAAACGCTCATTTTTGACATAAGCCACTTTTCACCTTTAATGAATGAAATTCCAGGTAAAAACTCCTTTGCCATGAAGAAGATCCAAATTCAACCAGTTCAGGCTAGTAAACCTGTTTGAAAGACCTTTTTTCAGTGAAATGCAGTTTAGTGCAAAAACAGGCTGCTCTCGCTCTGAAACGCTCATTTTTCACATAAGCCACTTTTCAGCGCTAAAACAGCCTCCAATCGCTCTGAAACGCTCATTTTTGACATAAGCCACTTTTCACCTTTAATGAATGAAATTCCAGGTAAAAACTCCTTTGCCATGAAGAAGATCCAAATTCAACCAGTTCAGGCTAGTAAACCTGTTTGAAAGACCTTTTTTCAGTGAAATGCAGCTTAGTGCAAAAACAGGCTGCTCTCGCTCTGAAACGCTCATTTTTCACATAAGCCACTTTTCAGCCTTAGGCGACTGTGCAGTGCTAAAACAGCCTCCGATCGCTCTGAAACGCTCATTTTTGACATAAGCCACTTTTCACCCTTAATGAATGAAATTCCAGGTAAAAACTCCTTTGCCGTGAAGAAGATCCAAATTCAACCAGTTCAGGCTAGTAAACCTGTTTGAAAGACCTTTTTTCAGTGAAATGCAGCTTAGTGCAAAAACAGGCTGCTCTCGCTCTGAAACGCTCATTTTTCACATAAGCCACTTCTCAGCCTTAGGCGACTGTACAGTGCAAAAACAGGCTGCTCTCGCTCTGAAACGCTCATTTTTCACATAAGCCACTTTTCAGCGCTAAAACAGCCTCCTATCGCTCTGAAACGCTCATTTTTGACATAAGCCACTTTTCACCCTTAATGAATGAAATTCCAGGTAAAAACTCCTTTGCCGTGAAGAAGATCCAAATTCAACCAGTTCAGGCTAGTAAACCTGTTTGAAAGACCTTTTTTCAGTGAAATGCAGCTTAGTGCAAAAACAGGCTGCTCTCGCTCTGAAACGCTCATTTTTCACATAAGCCACTTCTCAGCCTTAGGCGACTGTACAGTGCAAAAACAGGCTGCTCTCGCTCTGAAACGCTCATTTTTCACATAAGCCACTTTTCAGCGCTAAAACAGCCTCCAATCGCTCTGAAACGCTCATTTTTGACATAAGCCACTTTTCACCTTTAATGAATGAAATTCCAGGTAAAAACTCCTTTGCCATGAAGAAGATCCAAATTCATCCAGTTCAGGCTAGTAAACCTGGTTGAAAGACCTTTTTTCAGTGAAATGCAGCTTAGTGCAAAAACAGGCTGCTCTCGCTCTGAAACGCTCATTTTTCACATAAGCCACTTTTCAGCGCTAAAACAGCCTCCAATCGCTCTGAAACGCTCATTTTTGACATAAGCCACTTTTCACCTTTAATGAATGAAATTCCAGGTAAAAACTCCTTTGCCATGAAGAAGATCCAAATTCAACCAGTTCAGGCTAGTAAACCTGTTTGAAAGACCTTTTTTCAGTGAAATGCAGTTTAGTGCAAAAACAGGCTGCTCTCGCTCTGAAACGCTCATTTTTCACATAAGCCACTTTTCAGCGCTAAAACAGCCTCCAATCGCTCTGAAACGCTCATTTTTGACATAAGCCACTTTTCACCTTTAATGAATGAAATTCCAGGTAAAAACTCCTTTGCCATGAAGAAGATCCAAATTCAACCAGTTCAGGCTAGTAAACCTGTTTGAAAGACCTTTTTTCAGTGAAATGCAGCTTAGTGCAAAAACAGGCTGCTCTCGCTCTGAAACGCTCATTTTTCACATAAGCCACTTTTCAGCCTTAGGCGACTGTGCAGTGCTAAAACAGCCTCCGATCGCTCTGAAACGCTCATTTTTGACATAAGCCACTTTTCACCCTTAATGAATGAAATTCCAGGTAAAAACTCCTTTGCCGTGAAGAAGATCCAAATTCAACCAGTTCAGGCTAGTAAACCTGTTTGAAAGACCTTTTTTCAGTGAAATGCAGCTTAGTGCAAAAACAGGCTGCTCTCGCTCTGAAACGCTCATTTTTCACATAAGCCACTTCTCAGCCTTAGGCGACTGTACAGTGCAAAAACAGGCTGCTCTCGCTCTGAAACGCTCATTTTTCACATAAGCCACTTTTCAGCGCTAAAACAGCCTCCTATCGCTCTGAAACGCTCATTTTTGACATAAGCCACTTTTCACCCTTAATGAATGAAATTCCAGGTAAAAACTCCTTTGCCGTGAAGAAGATCCAAATTCAACCAGTTCAGGCTAGTAAACCTGTTTGAAAGACCTTTTTTCAGTGAAATGCAGCTTAGTGCAAAAACAGGCTGCTCTCGCTCTGAAACGCTCATTTTTCACATAAGCCACTTCTCAGCCTTAGGCGACTGTACAGTGCAAAAACAGGCTGCTCTCGCTCTGAAACGCTCATTTTTCACATAAGCCACTTTTCAGCGCTAAAACAGCCTCCAATCGCTCTGAAACGCTCATTTTTGACATAAGCCACTTTTCACCTTTAATGAATGAAATTCCAGGTAAAAACTCCTTTGCCATGAAGAAGATCCAAATTCATCCAGTTCAGGCTAGTAAACCTGGTTGAAAGACCTTTTTTCAGTGAAATGCAGCTTAGTGCAAAAACAGGCTGCTCTCGCTCTGAAACGCTCATTTTTCACATAAGCCACTTTTCAGCGCTAAAACAGCCTCCAATCGCTCTGAAACGCTCATTTTTGACATAAGCCACTTTTCACCTTTAATGAATGAAATTCCAGGTAAAAACTCCTTTGCCATGAAGAAGATCCAAATTCATCCAGTTCAGGCTAGTAAACCTGGTTGAAAGACCTTTTTTCAGTGAAATGCAGCTTAGTGCCAAAACAGGCTGCTCTCGCTCTGAAACGCTCATTTTTCACATAAGCCACTTTTCAGCCTTATAGGCGACTGTACAGTGCAAAAACAGCCTCCTCTCGCTCTGAAACGCTCATTTTTCACATAAGCCACTTTTCAGCCTTAGGCGACTGTACAGTGCTAAAACAGCCTCCTATCGCTCTGAAACGCTCATTTTTGACATAACCCACTTTTCAGCGCTAAAACAGCCTCCAATCGCTCTGAAACGCTCATTTTTGACATAAGCCACTTTTCACCTTTAATGAATGAAATTCCAGGTAAAAACTCCTTTGCCATGAAGAAGATCCAAATTCAACCAGTTCAGGCTAGTAAACCTGTTTGAAAGACCTTTTTTCAGTGAAATGCAGCTTAGTGCAAAAACAGGCTGCTCTCGCTCTGAAACGCTCATTTTTCACATAAGCCACTTTTCAGCGCTAAAACAGCCTCCAATCGCTCTGAAACGCTCATTTTTGACATAAGCCACTTTTCACCTTTAATGAATGAAATTCCAGGTAAAAACTCCTTTGCCATGAAGAAGATCCAAATTCAACCAGTTCAGGCTAGTAAACCTGTTTGAAAGACCTTTTTTCAGTGAAATGCAGCTTAGTGCAAAAACAGGCTGCTCTCGCTCTGAAACGCTCATTTTTCACATAAGCCACTTTTCAGCCTTAGGCGACTGTACAGTGCTAAAACAGCCTCCAATCGCTCTGAAACGCTCATTTTTGACATAAGCCACTTTTCACCTTTAATGAATGAAATTCCAGGTAAAAACTCCTTTGCCATGAAGAAGATCCAAATTCAACCAGTTCAGGCTAGTAAACCTGTTTGAAAGACCTTTTTTCAGTGAAATGCAGCTTAGTGCAAAAACAGGCTGCTCTCGCTCTGAAACGCTCATTTTTCACATAAGCCACTTTTCAGCGCTAAAACAGCCTCCAATCGCTCTGAAACGCTCATTTTTGACATAAGCCACTTTTCACCTTTAATGAATGAAATTCCAGGTAAAAACTCCTTTGCCATGAAGAAGATCCAAATTCATCCAGTTCAGGCTAGTAAACCTGGTTGAAAGACCTTTTTTCAGTGAAATGCAGCTTAGTGCAAAAACAGGCTGCTCTCGCTCTGAAACGATCATTTTTCACATAAGCCACTTTTCAGCGCTAAAACAGCCTCCAATCGCTCTGAAACGCTCATTTTTGACATAAGCCACTTTTCACCTTTAATGAATGAAATTCCAGGTAAAAACTCCTTTGCCATGAAGAAGATCCAAATTCATCCAGTTCAGGCTAGTAAACCTGGTTGAAAGACCTTTTTTCAGTGAAATGCAGCTTAGTGCCAAAACAGGCTGCTCTCGCTCTGAAACGCTCATTTTTCACATAAGCCACTTTTCAGCCTTATAGGCGACTGTACAGTGCAAAAACAGCCTCCTCTCGCTCTGAAACGCTCATTTTTCACATAAGCCACTTTTCAGCCTTAGGCGACTGTACAGTGCTAAAACAGCCTCCAATCGCTCTGAAACGCTCATTTTTGACATAAGCCACTTTTCACCTTTAATGAATGAAATTCCAGGTAAAAACTCCTTTGCCATGAAGAAGATCCAAATTCAACCAGTTCAGGCTAGTAAACCTGTTTGAAAGACCTTTTTTCAGTGAAATGCAGCTTAGTGCAAAAACAGGCTGCTCTCGCTCTGAAACGCTCATTTTTCACATAAGCCACTTTTCAGCGCTAAAACAGCCTCCAATCGCTCTGAAACGCTCATTTTTGACATAAGCCACTTTTCACCTTTAATGAATGAAATTCCAGGTAAAAACTCCTTTGCCATGAAGAAGATCCAAATTCAACCAGTTCAGGCTAGTAAACCTGTTTGAAAGACCTTTTTTCAGTGAAATGCAGCTTAGTGCAAAAACAGGCTGCTCTCGCTCTGAAACGCTCATTTTTCACATAAGCCACTTTTCAGCCTTAGGCGACTGTACAGTGCTAAAACAGCCTCCGATCGCTCTGAAACGCTCATTTTTGACATAAGCCACTTTTCACCCTTAATGAATGAAATTCCAGGTAAAAACTCCTTTGCCGTGAAGAAGATCCAAATTCAACCAGTTCAGGCTAGTAAACCTGTTTGAAAGACCTTTTTTCAGTGAAATGCAGCTTAGTGCAAAAACAGGCTGCTCTCGCTCTGAAACGCTCATTTTTCACATAAGCCACTTCTCAGCCTTAGGCGACTGTACAGTGCAAAAACAGGCTGCTCTCGCTCTGAAACGCTCATTTTTCACATAAGCCACTTTTCAGCGCTAAAACAGCCTCCTATCGCTCTGAAACGCTCATTTTTGACATAAGCCACTTTTCACCCTTAATGAATGAAATTCCAGGTAAAAACTCCTTTGCCGTGAAGAAGATCCAAATTCAACCAGTTCAGGCTAGTAAACCTGTTTGAAAGACCTTTTTTCAGTGAAATGCAGCTTAGTGCAAAAACAGGCTGCTCTCGCTCTGAAACGCTCATTTTTCACATAAGCCACTTTTCAGCCTTAGGCGACTGTACAGTGCTAAAACAGCCTCCAATCGCTCTGAAACGCTCATTTTTGACATAAGCCACTTTTCACCTTTAATGAATGAAATTCCAGGTAAAAACTCCTTTGCCATGAAGAAGATCCAAATTCAACCAGTTCAGGCTAGTAAACCTGTTTGAAAGACCTTTTTTCAGTGAAATGCAGCTTAGTGCAAAAACAGGCTGCTCTCGCTCTGAAACGCTCATTTTTCACATAAGCCACTTTTCAGCGCTAAAACAGCCTCCAATCGCTCTGAAACGCTCATTTTTGACATAAGCCACTTTTCACCTTTAATGAATGAAATTCCAGGTAAAAACTCCTTTGCCATGAAGAAGATCCAAATTCATCCAGTTCAGGCTAGTAAACCTGGTTGAAAGACCTTTTTTCAGTGAAATGCAGCTTAGTGCAAAAACAGGCTGCTCTCGCTCTGAAACGCTCATTTTTCACATAAGCCACTTTTCAGCGCTAAAACAGCCTCCAATCGCTCTGAAACGCTCATTTTTGACATAAGCCACTTTTCACCTTTAATGAATGAAATTCCAGGTAAAAACTCCTTTGCCATGAAGAAGATCCAAATTCATCCAGTTCAGGCTAGTAAACCTGGTTGAAAGACCTTTTTTCAGTGAAATGCAGCTTAGTGCCAAAACAGGCTGCTCTCGCTCTGAAACGCTCATTTTTCACATAAGCCACTTTTCAGCCTTATAGGCGACTGTACAGTGCAAAAACAGCCTCCTCTCGCTCTGAAACGCTCATTTTTCACATAAGCCACTTTTCAGCCTTAGGCGACTGTACAGTGCTAAAACAGCCTCCAATCGCTCTGAAACGCTCATTTTTGACATAAGCCACTTTTCACCTTTAATGAATGAAATTCCAGGTAAAAACTCCTTTGCCATGAAGAAGATCCAAATTCAACCAGTTCAGGCTAGTAAACCTGTTTGAAAGACCTTTTTTCAGTGAAATGCAGCTTAGTGCAAAAACAGGCTGCTCTCGCTCTGAAACGCTCATTTTTCACATAAGCCACTTTTCAGCGCTAAAACAGCCTCCAATCGCTCTGAAACGCTCATTTTTGACATAAGCCACTTTTCACCTTTAATGAATGAAATTCCAGGTAAAAACTCCTTTGCCATGAAGAAGATCCAAATTCAACCAGTTCAGGCTAGTAAACCTGTTTGAAAGACCTTTTTTCAGTGAAATGCAGCTTAGTGCAAAAACAGGCTGCTCTCGCTCTGAAACGCTCATTTTTCACATAAGCCACTTTTCAGCGCTAAAACAGCCTCCAATCGCTCTGAAACGCTCATTTTTGACATAAGCCACTTTTCACCTTTAATGAATGAAATTCCAGGTAAAAAATCCTTTGCCATGAAGAAGATCCAAATTCAACCAGTTCAGGCTAGTAAACCTGTTTGAAAGACCTTTTTTCAGTGAAATGCAGCTTAGTGCAAAAACAGGCTGCTCTCGCTCTGAAACGCTCATTTTTCACATAAGCCACTTTTCAGCGCTAAAACAGCCTCCAATCGCTCTGAAACGCTCATTTTTGACATAAGCCACTTTTCACCTTTAATGAATGAAATTCCAGGTAAAAACTCCTTTGCCATGAAGAAGATCCAAATTCAACCAGTTCAGGCTAGTAAACCTGTTTGAAAGACCTTTTTTCAGTGAAATGCAGCTTAGTGCAAAAACAGGCTGCTCTCGCTCTGAAACGCTCATTTTTCACATAAGCCACTTTTCAGCCTTAGGCGACTGTACAGTGCTAAAACAGCCTCCAATCGCTCTGAAACGCTCATTTTTGACATAAGCCACTTTTCACCTTTAATGAATGAAATTCCAGGTAAAAACTCCTTTGCCATGAAGAAGATCCAAATTCAACCAGTTCAGGCTAGTAAACCTGTTTGAAAGACCTTTTTTCAGTGAAATGCAGTTTAGTGCAAAAACAGGCTGCTCTCGCTCTGAAACGCTCATTTTTCACATAAGCCACTTTTCAGCGCTAAAACAGCCTCCAATCGCTCTGAAACGCTCATTTTTGACATAAGCCACTTTTCACCTTTAATGAATGAAATTCCAGGTAAAAACTCCTTTGCCATGAAGAAGATCCAAATTCATCCAGTTCAGGCTAGTAAACCTGGTTGAAAGACCTTTTTTCAGTGAAATGCAGCTTAGTGCAAAAACAGGCTGCTCTCGCTCTGAAACGCTCATTTTTCACATAAGCCACTTTTCAGCGCTAAAACAGCCTCCAATCGCTCTGAAACGCTCATTTTTGACATAAGCCACTTTTCACCTTTAATGAATGAAATTCCAGGTAAAAACTCCTTTGCCATGAAGAAGATCCAAATTCATCCAGTTCAGGCTAGTAAACCTGGTTGAAAGACCTTTTTTCAGTGAAATGCAGCTTAGTGCCAAAACAGGCTGCTCTCGCTCTGAAACGCTCATTTTTCACATAAGCCACTTTTCAGCCTTATAGGCGACTGTACAGTGCAAAAACAGCCTCCTCTCGCTCTGAAACGCTCATTTTTCACATAAGCCACTTTTCAGCCTTAGGCGACTGTACAGTGCTAAAACAGCCTCCAATCGCTCTGAAACGCTCATTTTTGACATAAGCCACTTTTCACCTTTAATGAATGAAATTCCAGGTAAAAACTCCTTTGCCATGAAGAAGATCCAAATTCAACCAGTTCAGGCTAGTAAACCTGTTTGAAAGACCTTTTTTCAGTGAAATGCAGCTTAGTGCAAAAACAGGCTGCTCTCGCTCTGAAACGCTCATTTTTCACATAAGCCACTTTTCAGCGCTAAAACAGCCTCCAATCGCTCTGAAACGCTCATTTTTGACATAAGCCACTTTTCACCTTTAATGAATGAAATTCCAGGTAAAAACTCCTTTGCCATGAAGAAGATCCAAATTCAACCAGTTCAGGCTAGTAAACCTGTTTGAAAGACCTTTTTTCAGTGAAATGCAGCTTAGTGCAAAAACAGGCTGCTCTCGCTCTGAAACGCTCATTTTTCACATAAGCCACTTTTCAGCCTTAGGCGACTGTACAGTGCTAAAACAGCCTCCGATCGCTCTGAAACGCTCATTTTTGACATAAGCCACTTTTCACCCTTAATGAATGAAATTCCAGGTAAAAACTCCTTTGCCGTGAAGAAGATCCAAATTCAACCAGTTCAGGCTAGTAAACCTGTTTGAAAGACCTTTTTTCAGTGAAATGCAGCTTAGTGCAAAAACAGGCTGCTCTCGCTCTGAAACGCTCATTTTTCACATAAGCCACTTCTCAGCCTTAGGCGACTGTACAGTGCAAAAACAGGCTGCTCTCGCTCTGAAACGCTCATTTTTCACATAAGCCACTTTTCAGCGCTAAAACAGCCTCCTATCGCTCTGAAACGCTCATTTTTGACATAAGCCACTTTTCACCCTTAATGAATGAAATTCCAGGTAAAAACTCCTTTGCCGTGAAGAAGATCCAAATTCAACCAGTTCAGGCTGGTAAACCTGTTTGAAAGACCTTTTTTCAGTGAAATGCAGCTTAGTGCAAAAACAGGCTGCTCTCGCTCTGAAACGCTCATTTTTCACATAAGCCACTTCTCAGCCTTAGGCGACTGTACAGTGCAAAAACAGGCTGCTCTCGCTCTGAAACGCTCATTTTTCACATAAGCCACTTTTCAGCGCTAAAACAGCCTCCAATCGCTCTGAAACGCTCATTTTTGACATAAGCCACTTTTCACCTTTAATGAATGAAATTCCAGGTAAAAACTCCTTTGCCATGAAGAAGATCCAAATTCATCCAGTTCAGGCTAGTAAACCTGGTTGAAAGACCTTTTTTCAGTGAAATGCAGCTTAGTGCAAAAACAGGCTGCTCTCGCTCTGAAACGCTCATTTTTCACATAAGCCACTTTTCAGCGCTAAAACAGCCTCCAATCGCTCTGAAACGCTCATTTTTGACATAAGCCACTTTTCACCTTTAATGAATGAAATTCCAGGTAAAAACTCCTTTGCCATGAAGAAGATCCAAATTCATCCAGTTCAGGCTAGTAAACCTGGTTGAAAGACCTTTTTTCAGTGAAATGCAGCTTAGTGCCAAAACAGGCTGCTCTCGCTCTGAAACGCTCATTTTTCACATAAGCCACTTTTCAGCCTTATAGGCGACTGTACAGTGCAAAAACAGCCTCCTCTCGCTCTGAAACGCTCATTTTTCACATAAGCCACTTTTCAGCCTTAGGCGACTGTACAGTGCTAAAACAGCCTCCAATCGCTCTGAAACGCTCATTTTTGACATAAGCCACTTTTCACCTTTAATGAATGAAATTCCAGGTAAAAACTCCTTTGCCATGAAGAAGATCCAAATTCAACAAGTTCAGGCTAGTAAACCTGTTTGAAAGACCTTTTTTCAGTGAAATGCAGCTTAGTGCAAAAACAGGCTGCTCTCGCTCTGAAACGCTCATTTTTCACATAAGCCACTTTTCAGCGCTAAAACAGCCTCCAATCGCTCTGAAACGCTCATTTTTGACATAAGCCACTTTTCACCTTTAATGAATGAAATTCCAGGTAAAAAATCCTTTGCCATGAAGAAGATCCAAATTCAACCAGTTCAGGCTAGTAAACCTGTTTGAAAGACCTTTTTTCAGTGAAATGCAGCTTAGTGCAAAAACAGGCTGCTCTCGCTCTGAAACGCTCATTTTTCACATAAGCCACTTTTCAGCCTTAGGCGACTGTACAGTGCTAAAACAGCCTCCAATCGCTCTGAAACGCTCATTTTTGACATAAGCCACTTTTCACCTTTAATGAATGAAATTCCAGGTAAAAACTCCTTTGCCATGAAGAAGATCCAAATTCAACCAGTTCAGGCTAGTAAACCTGTTTGAAAGACCTTTTTTCAGTGAAATGCAGCTTAGTGCAAAAACAGGCTGCTCTCGCTCTGAAACGCTCATTTTTCACATAAGCCACTTCTCAGCCTTAGGCGACTGTACAGTGCAAAAACAGGCTGCTCTCGCTCTGAAACGCTCATTTTTCACATAAGCCACTTTTCAGCGCTAAAACAGCCTCCTATCGCTCTGAAACGCTCATTTTTGACATAAGCCACTTTTCACCCTTAATGAATGAAATTCCAGGTAAAAACTCCTTTGCCGTGAAGAAGATCCAAATTCAACCAGTTCAGGCTAGTAAACCTGTTTGAAAGACCTTTTTTCAGTGAAATGCAGCTTAGTGCAAAAACAGGCTGCTCTCGCTCTGAAACGCTCATTTTTCACATAAGCCACTTCTCAGCCTTAGGCGACTGTACAGTGCAAAAACAGGCTGCTCTCGCTCTGAAACGCTCATTTTTCACATAAGCCACTTTTCAGCGCTAAAACAGCCTCCAATCGCTCTGAAACGCTCATTTTTGACATAAGCCACTTTTCACCTTTAATGAATGAAATTCCAGGTAAAAACTCCTTTGCCATGAAGAAGATCCAAATTCATCCAGTTCAGGCTAGTAAACCTGGTTGAAAGACCTTTTTTCAGTGAAATGCAGCTTAGTGCAAAAACAGGCTGCTCTCGCTCTGAAACGCTCATTTTTCACATAAGCCACTTTTCAGCGCTAAAACAGCCTCCAATCGCTCTGAAACGCTCATTTTTGACATAAGCCACTTTTCACCTTTAATGAATGAAATTCCAGGTAAAAACTCCTTTGCCATGAAGAAGATCCAAATTCATCCAGTTCAGGCTAGTAAACCTGGTTGAAAGACCTTTTTTCAGTGAAATGCAGCTTAGTGCCAAAACAGGCTGCTCTCGCTCTGAAACGCTCATTTTTCACATAAGCCACTTTTCAGCCTTATAGGCGAGTGTACAGTGCAAAAACAGCCTCCTCTCGCTCTGAAACGCTCATTTTTCACATAAGCCACTTTTCAGCCTTAGGCGACTGTACAGTGCTAAAACAGCCTCCAATCGCTCTGAAACGCTCATTTTTGACATAAGCCACTTTTCACCTTTAATGAATGAAATTCCAGGTAAAAAATCCTTTGCCATGAAGAAGATCCAAATTCAACCAGTTCAGGCTAGTAAACCTGTTTGAAAGACCTTTTTTCAGTGAAATGCAGCTTAGTGCAAAAACAGGCTGCTCTCGCTCTGAAACGCTCATTTTTCACATAAGCCACTTTTCAGCCTTAGGCGACTGTACAGTGCTAAAACAGCCTCCAATCGCTCTGAAACGCTCATTTTTGACATAAGCCACTTTTCACCTTTAATGAATGAAATTCCAGGTAAAAACTCCTTTGCCATGAAGAAGATCCAAATTCAACCAGTTCAGGCTAGTAAACCTGTTTGAAAGACCTTTTTTCAGTGAAATGCAGCTTAGTGCAAAAACAGGCTGCTCTCGCTCTGAAACGCTCATTTTTCACATAAGCCACTTCTCAGCCTTAGGCGACTGTACAGTGCAAAAACAGGCTGCTCTCGCTCTGAAACGCTCATTTTTCACATAAGCCACTTTTCAGCGCTAAAACAGCCTCCAATCGCTCTGAAACGCTCATTTTTGACATAAGCCACTTTTCACCTTTAATGAATGAAATTCCAGGTAAAAACTCCTTTGCCATGAAGAAGATCCAAATTCATCCAGTTCAGGCTAGTAAACCTGGTTGAAAGACCTTTTTTCAGTGAAATGCAGCTTAGTGCAAAAACAGGCTGCTCTCGCTCTGAAACGCTCATTTTTCACATAAGCCACTTTTCAGCGCTAAAACAGCCTCCAATCGCTCTGAAACGCTCATTTTTGACATAAGCCACTTTTCACCTTTAATGAATGAAATTCCAGGTAAAAACTCCTTTGCCATGAAGAAGATCCAAATTCATCCAGTTCAGGCTAGTAAACCTGGTTGAAAGACCTTTTTTCAGTGAAATGCAGCTTAGTGCCAAAACAGGCTGCTCTCGCTCTGAAACGCTCATTTTTCACATAAGCCACTTTTCAGCCTTATAGGCGACTGTACAGTGCAAAAACAGCCTCCTCTCGCTCTGAAACGCTCATTTTTCACATAAGCCACTTTTCAGCCTTAGGCGACTGTACAGTGCTAAAACAGCCTCCTATCGCTCTGAAACGCTCATTTTTGACATAAGCCACTTTTCACCTTTAATGAATGAAATTCCAGGTAAAAAATCCTTTGCCATGAAGAAGATCCAAATTCAACCAGTTCAGGCTAGTAAACCTGTTTGAAAGACCTTTTTTCAGTGAAATGCAGCTTAGTGCAAAAACAGGCTGCTCTCGCTCTGAAACGCTCATTTTTCACATAAGCCACTTTTCAGCCTTAGGCGACTGTACAGTGCTAAAACAGCCTCCAATCGCTCTGAAACGCTCATTTTTGACATAAGCCACTTTTCACCTTTAATGAATGAAATTCCAGGTAAAAACTCCTTTGCCATGAAGAAGATCCAAATTCAACCAGTTCAGGCTAGTAAACCTGTTTGAAAGACCTTTTTTCAGTGAAATGCAGCTTAGTGCAAAAACAGGCTGCTCTCGCTCTGAAACGCTCATTTTTCACATAAGCCACTTCTCAGCCTTAGGCGACTGTACAGTGCAAAAACAGGCTGCTCTCGCTCTGAAACGCTCATTTTTCACATAAGCCACTTTTCAGCGCTAAAACAGCCTCCTATCGCTCTGAAACGCTCATTTTTGACATAAGCCACTTTTCACCCTTAATGAATGAAATTCCAGGTAAAAACTCCTTTGCCGTGAAGAAGATCCAAATTCAACCAGTTCAGGCTAGTAAACCTGTTTGAAAGACCTTTTTTCAGTGAAATGCAGCTTAGTGCAAAAACAGGCTGCTCTCGCTCTGAAACGCTCATTTTTCACATAAGCCACTTCTCAGCCTTAGGCGACTGTACAGTGCAAAAACAGGCTGCTCTCGCTCTGAAACGCTCATTTTTCACATAAGCCACTTTTCAGCGCTAAAACAGCCTCCAATCGCTCTGAAACGCTCATTTTTGACATAAGCCACTTTTCACCTTTAATGAATGAAATTCCAGGTAAAAACTCCTTTGCCATGAAGAAGATCCAAATTCATCCAGTTCAGGCTAGTAAACCTGGTTGAAAGACCTTTTTTCAGTGAAATGCAGCTTAGTGCAAAAACAGGCTGCTCTCGCTCTGAAACGCTCATTTTTCACATAAGCCACTTTTCAGCGCTAAAACAGCCTCCAATCGCTCTGAAACGCTCATTTTTGACATAAGCCACTTTTCACCTTTAATGAATGAAATTCCAGGTAAAAACTCCTTTGCCATGAAGAAGATCCAAATTCATCCAGTTCAGGCTAGTAAACCTGGTTGAAAGACCTTTTTTCAGTGAAATGCAGCTTAGTGCCAAAACAGGCTGCTCTCGCTCTGAAACGCTCATTTTTCACATAAGCCACTTTTCAGCCTTATAGGCGACTGTACAGTGCAAAAACAGCCTCCTCTCGCTCTGAAACGCTCATTTTTCACATAAGCCACTTTTCAGCCTTAGGCGACTGTACAGTGCTAAAACAGCCTCCTATCGCTCTGAAACGCTCATTTTTGACATAACCCACTTTTCAGCGCTAAAACAGCCTCCAATCGCTCTGAAACGCTCATTTTTGACATAAGCCACTTTTCACCTTTAATGAATGAAATTCCAGGTAAAAACTCCTTTGCCATGAAGAAGATCCAAATTCAACCAGTTCAGGCTAGTAAACCTGTTTGAAAGACCTTTTTTCAGTGAAATGCAGCTTAGTGCAAAAACAGGCTGCTCTCGCTCTGAAACGCTCATTTTTCACATAAGCCACTTTTCAGCGCTAAAACAGCCTCCAATCGCTCTGAAACGCTCATTTTTCACATAAGCCACTTTTCAGCCTTAGGCGACTGTACAGTGCTAAAACAGCCTCCAATCGCTCTGAAACGCTCATTTTTGACATAAGCCACTTTTCACCTTTAATGAATGAAATTCCAGGTAAAAACTCCTTTGCCATGAAGAAGATCCAAATTCAACCAGTTCAGGCTAGTAAACCTGTTTGAAAGACCTTTTTTCAGTGAAATGCAGCTTAGTGCAAAAACAGGCTGCTCTCGCTCTGAAACGCTCATTTTTCACATAAGCCACTTCTCAGCCTTAGGCGACTGTACAGTGCAAAAACAGGCTGCTCTCGCTCTGAAACGCTCATTTTTCACATAAGCCACTTTTCAGCGCTAAAACAGCCTCCTATCGCTCTGAAACGCTCATTTTTGACATAAGCCACTTTTCACCCTTAATGAATGAAATTCCAGGTAAAAACTCCTTTGCCGTGAAGAAGATCCAAATTCAACCAGTTCAGGCTAGTAAACCTGTTTGAAAGACCTTTTTTCAGTGAAATGCAGCTTAGTGCAAAAACAGGCTGCTCTCGCTCTGAAACGCTCATTTTTCACATAAGCCACTTCTCAGCCTTAGGCGACTGTACAGTGCAAAAACAGGCTGCTCTCGCTCTGAAACGCTCATTTTTCACATAAGCCACTTTTCAGCGCTAAAACAGCCTCCAATCGCTCTGAAACGCTCATTTTTGACATAAGCCACTTTTCACCTTTAATGAATGAAATTCCAGGTAAAAACTCCTTTGCCATGAAGAAGATCCAAATTCATCCAGTTCAGGCTAGTAAACCTGGTTGAAAGACCTTTTTTCAGTGAAATGCAGCTTAGTGCAAAAACAGGCTGCTCTCGCTCTGAAACGCTCATTTTTCACATAAGCCACTTTTCAGCGCTAAAACAGCCTCCAATCGCTCTGAAACGCTCATTTTTGACATAAGCCACTTTTCACCTTTAATGAATGAAATTCCAGGTAAAAACTCCTTTGCCATGAAGAAGATCCAAATTCATCCAGTTCAGGCTAGTAAACCTGGTTGAAAGACCTTTTTTCAGTGAAATGCAGCTTAGTGCCAAAACAGGCTGCTCTCGCTCTGAAACGCTCATTTTTCACATAAGCCACTTTTCAGCCTTATAGGCGACTGTACAGTGCAAAAACAGCCTCCTCTCGCTCTGAAACGCTCATTTTTCACATAAGCCACTTTTCAGCCTTAGGCGACTGTACAGTGCTAAAACAGCCTCCAATCGCTCTGAAACGCTCATTTTTGACATAAGCCACTTTTCACCCTTAATGAATGAAATTCCAGGTAAAAACTCCTTTGCCGTGAAGAAGATCCAAATTCAACCAGTTCAGGCTAGTAAACCTGTTTGAAAGACCTTTTTTCAGTGAAATGCAGCTTAGTGCAAAAACAGGCTGCTCTCGCTCTGAAACGCTCATTTTTCACATAAGCCACTTTTCAGCCTTAGGCGACTGTACAGTGCTAAAACAGCCTCCAATCGCTCTGAAACGCTCATTTTTGACATAAGCCACTTTTCACCTTTAATGAATGAAATTCCAGGTAAAAACTCCTTTGCCATGAAGAAGATCCAAATTCATCCAGTTCAGGCTAGTAAACCTGGTTGAAAGACCTTTTTTCAGTGAAATGCAGCTTAGTGCAAAAACAGGCTGCTCTCGCTCTGAAACGCTCATTTTTCACATAAGCCACTTTTCAGCGCTAAAACAGCCTCCAATCGCTCTGAAACGCTCATTTTTGACATAAGCCACTTTTCACCTTTAATGAATGAAATTCCAGGTAAAAACTCCTTTGCCATGAAGAAGATCCAAATTCATCCAGTTCAGGCTAGTAAACCTGGTTGAAAGACCTTTTTTCAGTGAAATGCAGCTTAGTGCCAAAACAGGCTGCTCTCGCTCTGAAACGCTCATTTTTCACATAAGCCACTTTTCAGCCTTATAGGCGACTGTACAGTGCAAAAACAGCCTCCTCTCGCTCTGAAACGCTCATTTTTCACATAAGCCACTTTTCAGCCTTAGGCGACTGTACAGTGCTAAAACAGCCTCCAATCGCTCTGAAACGCTCATTTTTGACATAAGCCACTTTTCACCTTTAATGAATGAAATTCCAGGTAAAAACTCCTTTGCCATGAAGAAGATCCAAATTCAACCAGTTCAGGCTAGTAAACCTGTTTGAAAGACCTTTTTTCAGTGAAATGCAGCTTAGTGCAAAAACAGGCTGCTCTCGCTCTGAAACGCTCATTTTTCACATAAGCCACTTTTCAGCGCTAAAACAGCCTCCAATCGCTCTGAAACGCTCATTTTTGACATAAGCCACTTTTCACCTTTAATGAATGAAATTCCAGGTAAAAACTCCTTTGCCATGAAGAAGATCCAAATTCAACCAGTTCAGGCTAGTAAACCTGTTTGAAAGACCTTTTTTCAGTGAAATGCAGCTTAGTGCAAAAACAGGCTGCTCTCGCTCTGAAACGCTCATTTTTCACATAAGCCACTTTTCAGCCTTAGGCGACTGTACAGTGCTAAAACAGCCTCCGATCGCTCTGAAACGCTCATTTTTGACATAAGCCACTTTTCACCCTTAATGAATGAAATTCCAGGTAAAAACTCCTTTGCCGTGAAGAAGATCCAAATTCAACCAGTTCAGGCTAGTAAACCTGTTTGAAAGACCTTTTTTCAGTGAAATGCAGCTTAGTGCAAAAACAGGCTGCTCTCGCTCTGAAACGCTCATTTTTCACATAAGCCACTTCTCAGCCTTAGGCGACTGTACAGTGCAAAAACAGGCTGCTCTCGCTCTGAAACGCTCATTTTTCACATAAGCCACTTTTCAGCGCTAAAACAGCCTCCTATCGCTCTGAAACGCTCATTTTTGACATAAGCCACTTTTCACCCTTAATGAATGAAATTCCAGGTAAAAACTCCTTTGCCGTGAAGAAGATCCAAATTCAACCAGTTCAGGCTAGTAAACCTGTTTGAAAGACCTTTTTTCAGTGAAATGCAGCTTAGTGCAAAAACAGGCTGCTCTCGCTCTGAAACGCTCATTTTTCACATAAGCCACTTCTCAGCCTTAGGCGACTGTACAGTGCAAAAACAGGCTGCTCTCGCTCTGAAACGCTCATTTTTCACATAAGCCACTTTTCAGCGCTAAAACAGCCTCCAATCGCTCTGAAACGCTCATTTTTGACATAAGCCACTTTTCACCTTTAATGAATGAAATTCCAGGTAAAAACTCCTTTGCCATGAAGAAGATCCAAATTCATCCAGTTCAGGCTAGTAAACCTGGTTGAAAGACCTTTTTTCAGTGAAATGCAGCTTAGTGCAAAAACAGGCTGCTCTCGCTCTGAAACGCTCATTTTTCACATAAGCCACTTTTCAGCGCTAAAACAGCCTCCAATCGCTCTGAAACGCTCATTTTTGACATAAGCCACTTTTCACCTTTAATGAATGAAATTCCAGGTAAAAACTCCTTTGCCATGAAGAAGATCCAAATTCATCCAGTTCAGGCTAGTAAACCTGGTTGAAAGACCTTTTTTCAGTGAAATGCAGCTTAGTGCCAAAACAGGCTGCTCTCGCTCTGAAACGCTCATTTTTCACATAAGCCACTTTTCAGCCTTATAGGCGACTGTACAGTGCAAAAACAGCCTCCTCTCGCTCTGAAACGCTCATTTTTCACATAAGCCACTTTTCAGCCTTAGGCGACTGTACAGTGCTAAAACAGCCTCCAATCGCTCTGAAACGCTCATTTTTGACATAAGCCACTTTTCACCTTTAATGAATGAAATTCCAGGTAAAAACTCCTTTGCCATGAAGAAGATCCAAATTCAACAAGTTCAGGCTAGTAAACCTGTTTGAAAGACCTTTTTTCAGTGAAATGCAGCTTAGTGCAAAAACAGGCTGCTCTCGCTCTGAAACGCTCATTTTTCACATAAGCCACTTTTCAGCGCTAAAACAGCCTCCAATCGCTCTGAAACGCTCATTTTTGACATAAGCCACTTTTCACCTTTAATGAATGAAATTCCAGGTAAAAAATCCTTTGCCATGAAGAAGATCCAAATTCAACCAGTTCAGGCTAGTAAACCTGTTTGAAAGACCTTTTTTCAGTGAAATGCAGCTTAGTGCAAAAACAGGCTGCTCTCGCTCTGAAACGCTCATTTTTCACATAAGCCACTTTTCAGCCTTAGGCGACTGTACAGTGCTAAAACAGCCTCCAATCGCTCTGAAACGCTCATTTTTGACATAAGCCACTTTTCACCTTTAATGAATGAAATTCCAGGTAAAAACTCCTTTGCCATGAAGAAGATCCAAATTCAACCAGTTCAGGCTAGTAAACCTGTTTGAAAGACCTTTTTTCAGTGAAATGCAGCTTAGTGCAAAAACAGGCTGCTCTCGCTCTGAAACGCTCATTTTTCACATAAGCCACTTCTCAGCCTTAGGCGACTGTACAGTGCAAAAACAGGCTGCTCTCGCTCTGAAACGCTCATTTTTCACATAAGCCACTTTTCAGCGCTAAAACAGCCTCCTATCGCTCTGAAACGCTCATTTTTGACATAAGCCACTTTTCACCCTTAATGAATGAAATTCCAGGTAAAAACTCCTTTGCCGTGAAGAAGATCCAAATTCAACCAGTTCAGGCTAGTAAACCTGTTTGAAAGACCTTTTTTCAGTGAAATGCAGCTTAGTGCAAAAACAGGCTGCTCTCGCTCTGAAACGCTCATTTTTCACATAAGCCACTTCTCAGCCTTAGGCGACTGTACAGTGCAAAAACAGGCTGCTCTCGCTCTGAAACGCTCATTTTTCACATAAGCCACTTTTCAGCGCTAAAACAGCCTCCAATCGCTCTGAAACGCTCATTTTTGACATAAGCCACTTTTCACCTTTAATGAATGAAATTCCAGGTAAAAACTCCTTTGCCATGAAGAAGATCCAAATTCATCCAGTTCAGGCTAGTAAACCTGGTTGAAAGACCTTTTTTCAGTGAAATGCAGCTTAGTGCAAAAACAGGCTGCTCTCGCTCTGAAACGCTCATTTTTCACATAAGCCACTTCTCAGCCTTAGGCGACTGTACAGTGCAAAAACAGGCTGCTCTCGCTCTGAAACGCTCATTTTTCACATAAGCCACTTTTCAGCGCTAAAACAGCCTCCAATCGCTCTGAAACGCTCATTTTTGACATAAGCCACTTTTCACCTTTAATGAATGAAATTCCAGGTAAAAACTCCTTTGCCATGAAGAAGATCCAAATTCAACCAGTTCAGGCTAGTAAACCTGTTTGAAAGACCTTTTTTCAGTGAAATGCAGCTTAGTGCAAAAACAGGCTGCTCTCGCTCTGAAACGCTCATTTTTCACATAAGCCACTTCTCAGCCTTAGGCGACTGTACAGTGCAAAAACAGGCTGCTCTCGCTCTGAAACGCTCATTTTTC
>NW_028175099.1:0-52000 GCF_965226575.1 Pagrus pagrus
CTCTGAAACGCTCATTTTCACATAAGCCACTTTTCAGCCTTAGGCGACTGTACAGTGCTAAAACAGCCTGCAATCGCTCTGAAACGCTCATTTTTGACATAAGCCACTTTTCACCTTTAATGAATGAAATTCCAGGTAAAAACTCCTTTGCCATGAAGAAGATCCAAATTCATCCAGTTCAGGCTAGTAAACCTGGTTGAAAGACCTTTTTTCAGTGAAATGCAGCTTAGTGCAAAACAGGCTGCTCTCGCTCTGAAACGCTCATTTTTCACATAAGCCACTTTTCAGCCTTATAGGCGACTGTACAGTGCAAAAACAGCCTCCTCTCGCTCTGAAACGCTCATTTTTCACATAAGCCACTTTTCAGCGCTAAAACAGCCTCCAATCGCTCTGAAACGCTCATTTTTCACATAAGCCACTTTTCAGCGCTAAAACAGCCTCCAATCGCTCTGAAACGCTCATTTTTGACATAAGCCACTTTTCACCTTTAATGAATGAAATTCCAGGTAAAAACTCCTTTGCCATGAAGAAGATCCAAATTCAACCAGTTCAGGCTAGTAAACCTGTTTGAAAGACCTTTTTTCAGTGAAATGCAGCTTAGTGCAAAAACAGGCTGCTCTCGCTCTGAAACGCTCATTTTTCACATAAGCCACTTTTCAGCGCTAAAACAGCCTCCAATCGCTCTGAAACGCTCATTTTTGACATAAGCCACTTTTCAGCCTTAGGCGACTGTACAGTGCTAAAACAGCCTCCAATCGCTCTGAAACGCTCATTTTTGACATAAGCCACTTTTCACCTTTAATGAATGAAATTCCAGGTAAAAACTCCTTTGCCATGAAGAAGATCCAAATTCAACCAGTTCAGGCTAGTAAACCTGTTTGAAAGACCTTTTTTCAATGAAATGCAGCTTAGTGCAAAAACAGGCTGCTCTCGCTCTGAAACGCTCATTTTTCACATAAGCCACTTTTCAGCGCTAAAACAGCCTCCAATCGCTCTGAAACGCTCATTTTTGACATAAGCCACTTTTCACCTTTAATGAATGAAATTCCAGGTAAAAACTCCTTTGCCATGAAGAAGATCCAAATTCAACGAGTTCAGGCTAGTAAACCTGTTTGAAAGACCTTTTTTCAGTGAAATGCAGCTTAGTGCAAAAACAGGCTGCTCTCGCTCTGAAACGCTCATTTTTCACAAAAGCCACTTTTCAGCGCTAAAACAGCCTCCAATCGCTCTGAAACGCTCATTTTTCACATAAGCCACTTTTCAGCCTTAGGCGACTGTACAGTGCTAAAACAGCCTCCTATCGCTCTGAAACGCTCATTTTTGACATAACCCACTTTTCAGCCTTAATGAATTAAATTCCAGGTAAAAACCTCCTTTGCCATGAAGAAGATCCAAATTCAACAAGTTCAGGCTAGTAAACCTGTTTGAAAGACCTTTTTTCAGTGAAATGCAGCTTAGTGCAAAAACAGGCTGCTCTCGCTCTGAAACGCTCATTTTTCACATAAGCCACTTTTCAGCGCTAAAACAGCCTCCAATCGCTCTGAAACGCTCATTTTTGACATAAGCCACTTTCAGCCTTAGGCGACTGTACAGTGCTAAAACAGCCTCCAATCGCTCTGAAACGCTCATTTTTGACATAAGCCACTTTTCACCTTTAATGAATGAAATTCCAGGTAAAAACTCCTTTGCCATGAAGAAGATCCAAATTCAACCAGTTCAGGCTAGTAAACCTGTTTGAAAGACCTTTTTTCAGTGAAATGCAGCTTAGTGCAAAAACAGGCTGCTCTCGCTCTGAACGCTCATTTTTCACATAAGCCACTTTTCAGCCTTAGGCGACTGTACAGTGCTAAAACAGCCTCCTATCGCTCTGAAACGCTCATTTTTGACATAACCCACTTTTCAGCCTTAATGAATTAAATTCCAGGTAAAAACTCATTTGCCATGAAGAAGATCCAAATTCAACCAGTTCAGGCTAGTAAACCTGTTTGAAAGACCTTTTTTCAATGAAATGCAGCTTAGTGCAAAAACAGGCTGCTCTCGCTCTGAAACGCTCATTTTTCACATAAGCCACTTTTCAGCGCTAAAACAGCCTCCAATCGCTCTGAAACGCTCATTTTTGACATAAGCCACTTTTAACCTTTAATGAATGAAATTCCAGGTAAAAACTCCTTTGCCATGAAGAAGATCCAAATTCAACGAGTTCAGGCTAGTAAACCTGTTTGAAAGACCTTTTTTCAGTGAAATGCAGCTTAGTGCAAAAACAGGCTGCTCTCGCTCTGAAACGCTCATTTTTCACAAAAGCCACTTTTCAGCGCTAAAACAGCCTCCAATCGCTCTGAAACGCTCATTTTTCACATAAGCCACTTTTCAGCCTTAGGCGACTGTACAGTGCTAAAACAGCCTCCAATCGCTCTGAAACGCTCATTTTTGACATAAGCCACTTTTCACCTTTAATGAATGAAATTCCAGGTAAAAACTCCTTTGCCATGAAGAAGATCCAAATTCAACGAGTTCAGGCTAGTAAACCTGTTTGAAAGACCTTTTTTCAGTGAAATGCAGCTTAGTGCAAAAACAGGCTGCTCTCGCTCTGAAACGCTCATTTTTCACATAAGCCACTTTTCAGCCTTAATGAATGAAATTCCAGGTAAAAACTCCTTTGCCATGAAGAAGATCCAAATTCAACAAGTTCAGGCTAGTAAACCTGTTTGAAAGACCTTTTTTCAGTGAAATGCAGCTTAGTGCAAAAACAGGCTGCTCTCGCTCTGAAACGCTCATTTTTCACAAAAGCCACTTTTCAGCGCTAAAACAGCCTCCAATCGCTCTGAAACGCTCATTTTTCACATAAGCCACTTTTCAGCCTTAGGCGACTGTACAGTGCTAAAACAGCCTCCTATCGCTCTGAAACGCTCATTTTTGACATAACCCACTTTTCAGCCTTAATGAATTAAATTCCAGGTAAAAACTCCTTTGCCATGAAGAAGATCCAAATTCAACAAGTTCAGGCTAGTAAACCTGTTTGAAAGACCTTTTTTCAGTGAAATGCAGCTTAGTGCAAAAACAGGCTGCTCTCGCTCTGAAACGCTCATTTTTCACATAAGCCACTTTTCAGCGCTAAAACAGCCTCCAATCGCTCTGAAACGCTCATTTTTGACATAAGCCACTTTTCAGCCTTAGGCGACTGTACAGTGCTAAAACAGCCTCCAATCGCTCTGAAACGCTCATTTTTGACATAAGCCACTTTTCACCTTTAATGAATGAAATTCCAGGTAAAAACTCCTTTGCCATGAAGAAGATCCAAATTCAACCAGTTCAGGCTAGTAAACCTGTTTGAAAGACCTTTTTTCAGTGAAATGCAGCTTAGTGCAAAAACAGGCTGCTCTCGCTCTGAAACGCTCATTTTTCACAAAAGCCACTTTTCAGCGCTAAAACAGCCTCCAATCGCTCTGAAACGCTCATTTTTCACATAAGCCACTTTTCAGCCTTAGGCGACTGTACAGTGCTAAAACAGCCTCCAATCGCTCTGAAACGCTCATTTTTGACATAAGCCACTTTTCACCTTTAATGAATGAAATTCCAGGTAAAAACTCCTTTGCCATGAAGAAGATCCAAATTCAACCAGTTCAGGCTAGTAAACCTGTTTGAAAGACCTTTTTTCAATGAAATGCAGCTTAGTGCAAAAACAGGCTGCTCTCGCTCTGAAACGCTCATTTTTCACATAAGCCACTTTTCAGCGCTAAAACAGCCTCCAATCGCTCTGAAACGCTCATTTTTGACATAAGCCACTTTTCACCTTTAATGAATGAAATTCCAGGTAAAAACTCCTTTGCCATGAAGAAGATCCAAATTCAACGAGTTCAGGCTAGTAAACCTGTTTGAAAGACCTTTTTTCAGTGAAATGCAGCTTAGTGCAAAAACAGGCTGCTCTCGCTCTGAAACGCTCATTTTTCACAAAAGCCACTTTTCAGCGCTAAAACAGCCTCCAATCGCTCTGAAACGCTCATTTTTCACATAAGCCACTTTTCAGCCTTAGGCGACTGTACAGTGCTAAAACAGCCTCCTATCGCTCTGAAACGCTCATTTTTGACATAACCCACTTTTCAGCCTTAATGAATTAAATTCCAGGTAAAAACTCCTTTGCCATGAAGAAGATCCAAATTCAACAAGTTCAGGCTAGTAAACCTGTTTGAAAGACCTTTTTTCAGTGAAATGCAGCTTAGTGCAAAAACAGGCTGCTCTCGCTCTGAAACGCTCATTTTTCACATAAGCCACTTTTCAGCGCTAAAACAGCCTCCAATCGCTCTGAAACGCTCATTTTTGACATAAGCCACTTTTCAGCCTTAGGCGACTGTACAGTGCTAAAACAGCCTCCAATCGCTCTGAAACGCTCATTTTTGACATAAGCCACTTTTCACCTTTAATGAATGAAATTCCAGGTAAAAACTCCTTTGCCATGAAGAAGATCCAAATTCAACCAGTTCAGGCTAGTAAACCTGTTTGAAAGACCTTTTTTCAGTGAAATGCAGCTTAGTGCAAAAACAGGCTGCTCTCGCTCTGAAACGCTCATTTTTCACATAAGCCACTTTTCAGCCTTAGGCGACTGTACAGTGCTAAAACAGCCTCCTATCGCTCTGAAACGCTCATTTTTGACATAACCCACTTTTCAGCCTTAATGAATTAAATTCCAGGTAAAAACTCATTTGCCATGAAGAAGATCCAAATTCAACCAGTTCAGGCTAGTAAACCTGTTTGAAAGACCTTTTTTCAATGAAATGCAGCTTAGTGCAAAAACAGGCTGCTCTCGCTCTGAAACGCTCATTTTTCACATAAGCCACTTTTCAGCGCTAAAACAGCCTCCAATCGCTCTGAAACGCTCATTTTTGACATAAGCCACTTTTAACCTTTAATGAATGAAATTCCAGGTAAAAACTCCTTTGCCATGAAGAAGATCCAAATTCAACGAGTTCAGGCTAGTAAACCTGTTTGAAAGACCTTTTTTCAGTGAAATGCAGCTTAGTGCAAAAACAGGCTGCTCTCGCTCTGAAACGCTCATTTTTCACAAAAGCCACTTTTCAGCGCTAAAACAGCCTCCAATCGCTCTGAAACGCTCATTTTTCACATAAGCCACTTTTCAGCCTTAGGCGACTGTACAGTGCTAAAACAGCCTCCAATCGCTCTGAAACGCTCATTTTTGACATAAGCCACTTTTCACCTTTAATGAATGAAATTCCAGGTAAAAACTCCTTTGCCATGAAGAAGATCCAAATTCAACGAGTTCAGGCTAGTAAACCTGTTTGAAAGACCTTTTTTCAGTGAAATGCAGCTTAGTGCAAAAACAGGCTGCTCTCGCTCTGAAACGCTCATTTTTCACATAAGCCACTTTTCAGCCTTAATGAATGAAATTCCAGGTAAAAACTCCTTTGCCATGAAGAAGATCCAAATTCAACCAGTTCAGGCTAGTAAACCTGTTTGAAAGACCTTTTTTCAGTGAAATGCAGCTTAGTGCAAAAACAGGCTGCTCTCGCTCTGAAACGCTCATTTTTCACAAAAGCCACTTTTCAGCGCTAAAACAGCCTCCAATCGCTCTGAAACGCTCATTTTTGACATAAGCCACTTTTCACCTTTAATGAATGAAATTCCAGGTAAAAACTCCTTTGCCATGAAGAAGATCCAAATTCAACGAGTTCAGGCTAGTAAACCTGTTTGAAAGACCTTTTTTCAGTGAAATGCAGCTTAGTGCAAAAACAGGCTGCTCTCGCTCTGAAACGCTCATTTTTCACAAAAGCCACTTTTCAGCGCTAAAACAGCCTCCAATCGCTCTGAAACGCTCATTTTTCACATAAGCCACTTTTCAGCCTTAGGCGACTGTACAGTGCTAAAACAGCCTCCTATCGCTCTGAAACGCTCATTTTTGACATAACCCACTTTTCAGCCTTAATGAATTAAATTCCAGGTAAAAACTCATTTGCCATGAAGAAGATCCAAATTCAACCAGTTCAGGCTAGTAAACCTGTTTGAAAGACCTTTTTTCAATGAAATGCAGCTTAGTGCAAAAACAGGCTGCTCTCGCTCTGAAACGCTCATTTTTCACATAAGCCACTTTTCAGCGCTAAAACAGCCTCCAATCGCTCTGAAACGCTCATTTTTGACATAAGCCACTTTTAACCTTTAATGAATGAAATTCCAGGTAAAAACTCCTTTGCCATGAAGAAGATCCAAATTCAACGAGTTCAGGCTAGTAAACCTGTTTGAAAGACCTTTTTTCAGTGAAATGCAGCTTAGTGCAAAAACAGGCTGCTCTCGCTCTGAAACGCTCATTTTTCACAAAAGCCACTTTTCAGCGCTAAAACAGCCTCCAATCGCTCTGAAACGCTCATTTTTCACATAAGCCACTTTTCAGCCTTAGGCGACTGTACAGTGCTAAAACAGCCTCCAATCGCTCTGAAACGCTCATTTTTGACATAAGCCACTTTTCACCTTTAATGAATGAAATTCCAGGTAAAAACTCCTTTGCCATGAAGAAGATCCAAATTCAACGAGTTCAGGCTAGTAAACCTGTTTGAAAGACCTTTTTTCAGTGAAATGCAGCTTAGTGCAAAAACAGGCTGCTCTCGCTCTGAAACGCTCATTTTTCACATAAGCCACTTTTCAGCCTTAATGAATGAAATTCCAGGTAAAAACTCCTTTGCCATGAAGAAGATCCAAATTCAACAAGTTCAGGCTAGTAAACCTGTTTGAAAGACCTTTTTTCAGTGAAATGCAGCTTAGTGCAAAAACAGGCTGCTCTCGCTCTGAAACGCTCATTTTTCACAAAAGCCACTTTTCAGCCTTAGGCGACTGTACAGTGCTAAAACAGCCTCCTATCGCTCTGAAACGCTCATTTTTGACATAACCCACTTTTCAGCCTTAATGAATTAAATTCCAGGTAAAAACTCCTTTGCCATGAAGAAGATCCAAATTCAACAAGTTCAGGCTAGTAAACCTGTTTGAAAGACCTTTTTTCAGTGAAATGCAGCTTAGTGCAAAAACAGGCTGCTCTCGCTCTGAAACGCTCATTTTTCACATAAGCCACTTTTCAGCGCTAAAACAGCCTCCAATCGCTCTGAAACGCTCATTTTTGACATAAGCCACTTTTCAGCCTTAGGCGACTGTACAGTGCTAAAACAGCCTCCAATCGCTCTGAAACGCTCATTTTTGACATAAGCCACTTTTCACCTTTAATGAATGAAATTCCAGGTAAAAACTCCTTTGCCATGAAGAAGATCCAAATTCAACCAGTTCAGGCTAGTAAACCTGTTTGAAAGACCTTTTTTCAGTGAAATGCAGCTTAGTGCAAAAACAGGCTGCTCTCGCTCTGAAACGCTCATTTTTCACATAAGCCACTTTTCAGCGCTAAAACAGCCTCCAATCGCTCTGAAACGCTCATTTTTCACATAAGCCACTTTTCAGCCTTAGGCGACTGTACAGTGCAAAAACAGGCTGCTCTCGCTCTGAAACGCTCCTTTTTGACATAAGCCACTTTTCACCTTTAATGAATGAAATTCCAGGTAAAAACTCCTTTGCCATGAAGAAGATCCAAATTCATCCAGTTCAGGCTAGTAAACCTGGTTGAAAGACCTTTTTTCAGTGAAATGCAGCTTAGTGCAAAAACAGGCTGCTCTCGCTCTGAAACGCTCATTTTTCACATAAGCCACTTTTCAGCCTTATAGGCGACTGTACAGTGCAAAAACAGCCTCCTCTCGCTCTGAAACGCTCATTTTTCACATAAGCCACTTTTCAGCGCTAAAACAGCCTCCAATCGCTCTGAAACGCTCATTTTTGACATAAGCCACTTTTCACCTTTAATGAATGAAATTCCAGGTAAAAACTCCTTTGCCATGAAGAAGATCCAAATTCAACCAGTTCAGGCTAGTAAACCTGTTTGAAAGACCTTTTTTCAGTGAAATGCAGCTTAGTGCAAAAACAGGCTGCTCTCGCTCTGAAACGCTCATTTTTCACATAAGCCACTTTTCAGCGCTAAAACAGCCTCCAATCGCTCTGAAACGCTCATTTTTGACATAAGCCACTTTTCAGCCTTAGGCGACTGTACAGTGCTAAAACAGCCTCCAATCGCTCTGAAACGCTCATTTTTGACATAAGCCACTTTTCACCTTTAATGAATGAAATTCCAGGTAAAAACTCCTTTGCCATGAAGAAGATCCAAATTCAACCAGTTCAGGCTAGTAAACCTGTTTGAAAGACCTTTTTTCAATGAAATGCAGCTTAGTGCAAAAACAGGCTGCTCTCGCTCTGAAACGCTCATTTTTCACATAAGCCACTTTTCAGCGCTAAAACAGCCTCCAATCGCTCTGAAACGCTCATTTTTGACATAAGCCACTTTTCACCTTTAATGAATGAAATTCCAGGTAAAAACTCCTTTGCCATGAAGAAGATCCAAATTCAACGAGTTCAGGCTAGTAAACCTGTTTGAAAGACCTTTTTTCAGTGAAATGCAGCTTAGTGCAAAAACAGGCTGCTCTCGCTCTGAAACGCTCATTTTTCACAAAAGCCACTTTTCAGCGCTAAAACAGCCTCCAATCGCTCTGAAACGCTCATTTTTCACATAAGCCACTTTTCAGCCTTAGGCGACTGTACAGTGCTAAAACAGCCTCCTATCGCTCTGAAACGCTCATTTTTGACATAACCCACTTTTCAGCCTTAATGAATTAAATTCCAGGTAAAAACTCCTTTGCCATGAAGAAGATCCAAATTCAACAAGTTCAGGCTAGTAAACCTGTTTGAAAGACCTTTTTTCAGTGAAATGCAGCTTAGTGCAAAAACAGGCTGCTCTCGCTCTGAAACGCTCATTTTTCACATAAGCCACTTTTCAGCGCTAAAACAGCCTCCAATCGCTCTGAAACGCTCATTTTTGACATAAGCCACTTTTCACCTTTAATGAATGAAATTCCAGGTAAAAACTCCTTTGCCATGAAGAAGATCCAAATTCAACCAGTTCAGGCTAGTAAACCTGTTTGAAAGACCTTTTTTCAGTGAAATGCAGCTTAGTGCAAAAACAGGCTGCTCTCGCTCTGAAACGCTCATTTTTCACATAAGCCACTTTTCAGCCTTATAGGCGACAGTACAGTGCAAAAACAGCCTCCTCTCGCTCTGAAACGCTCATTTTTCACATAAGCCACTTTTCAGCCTTAGGCGACTGTACAGTGCTAAAACAGCCTCCTATCGCTCTGAAACGCTCATTTTTGACATAACCCACTTTTCAGCCTTAATGAATGAAATTCCAGGTAAAAACTCCTTTGCCATGAAGAAGATCCAAATTCAACCAGTTCAGGCTAGTAAACCTGTTTGAAAGACCTTTTTTCAGTGAAATGCAGCTTAGTGCAAAAACAGGCTGCTCTCGCTCTGAAACGCTCATTTTTCACATAAGCCACTTTTCAGCCTTAGGCGACTGTACAGTGCTAAAACAGCCTCCAATCGCTCTGAAACGCTCATTTTTGACATAAGCCACTTTTCACCTTTAATGAATGAAATTCCAGGTAAAAACTCCTTTGCCATGAAGAAGATCCAAATTCAACCAGTTCAGGCTAGTAAACCTGTTTGAAAGACCTTTTTTCAGTGAAATGCAGCTTAGTGCAAAAACAGGCTGCTCTCGCTCTGAAACGCTCATTTTTCACAAAAGCCACTTTTCAGCGCTAAAACAGCCTCTAATCGCTCTGAAACGCTCATTTTTCACATAAGCCACTTTTCAGCCTTAGGCGACTGTACAGTGCTAAAACAGCCTCCAATCGCTCTGAAACGCTCATTTTTGACATAAGCCACTTTTCACCTTTAATGAATGAAATTCCAGGTAAAAACTCCTTTGCCATGAAGAAGATCCAAATTCAACCAGTTCAGGCTAGTAAACCTGTTTGAAAGACCTTTTTTCAATGAAATGCAGCTTAGTGCAAAAACAGGCTGCTCTCGCTCTGAAACGCTCATTTTTCACATAAGCCACTTTTCAGCGCTAAAACAGCCTCCAATCGCTCTGAAACGCTCATTTTTGACATAAGCCACTTTTCACCTTTAATGAATGAAATTCCAGGTAAAAACTCCTTTGCCATGAAGAAGATCCAAATTCAACGAGTTCAGGCTAGTAAACCTGTTTGAAAGACCTTTTTTCAGTGAAATGCAGCTTAGTGCAAAAACAGGCTGCTCTCGCTCTGAAACGCTCATTTTTCACAAAAGCCACTTTTCAGCGCTAAAACAGCCTCCAATCGCTCTGAAACGCTCATTTTTCACATAAGCCACTTTTCAGCCTTAGGCGACTGTACAGTGCTAAAACAGCCTCCTATCGCTCTGAAACGCTCATTTTTGACATAACCCACTTTTCAGCCTTAATGAATGAAATTCCAGGTAAAAACTCCTTTGCCATGAAGAAGATCCAAATTCAACAAGTTCAGGCTAGTAAACCTGTTTGAAAGACCTTTTTTCAGTGAAATGCAGCTTAGTGCAAAAACAGGCTGCTCTCGCTCTGAAACGCTCATTTTTCACAAAAGCCACTTTTCAGCGCTAAAACAGCCTCCAATCGCTCTGAAACGCTCATTTTTCACATAAGCCACTTTTCAGCCTTAGGCGACTGTACAGTGCTAAAACAGCCTCCTATCGCTCTGAAACGCTCATTTTTGACATAACCCACTTTTCAGCCTTAATGAATTAAATTCCAGGTAAAAACTCCTTTGCCATGAAGAAGATCCAAATTCAACAAGTTCAGGCTAGTAAACCTGTTTGAAAGACCTTTTTTCAGTGAAATGCAGCTTAGTGCAAAAACAGCCTCCTCTCGCTCTGAAACGCTCATTTTTCACATAAGCCACTTTTCAGCCTTAGGCGACTGTACAGTGCTAAAACAGACTCCTATCGCTCTGAAACGCTCATTTTTGACATAACCCACTTTTCAGCCTTAATGAATTAAATTCCAGGTAAAAACTCCTTTGCCATGAAGAAGATCCAAATTCAACAAGTTCAGGCTAGTAAACCTGTTTGAAAGACCTTTTTTCAGTGAAATGCAGCTTAGTGCAAAAACAGGCTGCTCTCGCTCTGAAACGCTCATTTTTCACATAAGCCACTTTTCAGCGCTAAAACAGCCTCCAATCGCTCTGAAACGCTCATTTTTGACATAAGCCACTTTTCATCTTTAATGAATGAAATTCCAGGTAAAAACTCCTTTGCCATGAAGAAGATCCAAATTCAACGAGTTCAGGCTAGTAAACCTGTTTGAAAGACCTTTTTTCAGTGAAATGCAGCTTAGTGCAAAAACAGGCTGCTCTCGCTCTGAAACGCTCATTTTTCACATAAGCCACTTTTCAGCCTTATAGGCGACTGTACAGTGCAAAAACAGCCTCCTCTCGCTCTGAAACGCTCATTTTTCACATAAGCCACTTTTCAGCCTTAGGCGACTGTACAGTGCTAAAACAGCCTCCTATCGCTCTGAAACGCTCATTTTTGACATAACCCACTTTTCAGCCTTAATGAATTAAATTCCAGGTAAAAACTCCTTTGCCATGAAGAAGATCCAAATTCAACAAGTTCAGGCTAGTAAACCTGTTTGAAAGACCTTTTTTCAGTGAAATGCAGCTTAGTGCAAAAACAGGCTGCTCTCGCTCTGAAACGCTCATTTTTCACATAAGCCACTTTTCAGCGCTAAAACAGCCTCCAATCGCTCTGAAACGCTCATTTTTGACATAAGCCACTTTTCACCTTTAATGAATGAAATTCCAGGTAAAAACTCCTTTGCCATGAAGAAGATCCAAATTCAACCAGTTCAGGCTAGTAAACCTGTTTGAAAGACCTTTTTTCAGTGAAATGCAGCTTAGTGCAAAAACAGGCTGCTCTCGCTCTGAAACGCTCATTTTTCACATAAGCCACTTTTCAGCCTTAGGCGACTGTACAGTGCTAAAACAGCCTCCTATCGCTCTGAAACGCTCATTTTTGACATAAGCCACTTTTCAGCCTTAGGCGACTGTACAGTGCTAAAACAGCCTCCAATCGCTCTGAAACGCTCATTTTTGACATAAGCCACTTTTCACCTTTAATGAATGAAATTCCAGGTAAAAACTCCTTTGCCATGAAGAAGATCCAAATTCAACCAGTTCAGGCTAGTAAACCTGTTTGAAAGACCTTTTTTCAGTGAAATGCAGCTTAGTGCAAAAACAGGCTGCTCTCGCTCTGAAACGCTCATTTTTCACATAAGCCACTTTTCAGCGCTAAAACAGCCTCCAATCGCTCTGAAACGCTCATTTTTGACATAAGCCACTTTTCACCTTTAATGAATGAAATTCCAGGTAAAAACTCCTTTGCCATGAAGAAGATCCAAATTCAACCAGTTCAGGCTAGTAAACCTGTTTGAAAGACCTTTTTTCAGTGAAATGCAGCTTAGTGCAAAAACAGGCTGCTCTCGCTCTGAAACGCTCATTTTTCACATAAGCCACTTTTCAGCCTTAGGCGACTGTACAGTGCTAAAACAGCCTCCTATCGCTCTGAAACGCTCATTTTTGACATAACCCACTTTTCAGCCTTAATGAATGAAATTCCAGGTAAAAACTCCTTTGCCATGAAGAAGATCCAAATTCAACAAGTTCAGGCTAGTAAACCTGTTTGAAAGACCTTTTTTCAGTGAAATGCAGCTTAGTGCAAAAACAGGCTGCTCTCGCTCTGAAACGCTCATTTTTCACATAAGCCACTTTTCAGCGCTAAAACAGCCTCCAATCGCTCTGAAACGGTCATTTTTCACATAAGCCACTTTTCAGCCTTAGGCGACTGTACAGTGCTAAAACAGCCTCCTATCGCTCTGAAACGCTCATTTTTGACATAACCCACTTTTCAGCCTTAATGAATTAAATTCCAGGTAAAAACTCCTTTGCCATGAAGAAGATCCAAATTCAACAAGTTCAGGCTAGTAAACCTGTTTGAAAGACCTTTTTTCAGTGAAATGCAGCTTAGTGCAAAAACAGGCTGCTCTCGCTCTGAAACGCTCATTTTTCACATAAGCCACTTTTCAGCCTTCGGCGACTGTACAGTGCTAAAACAGCCTCCTATCGCTCTGAAACGCTCATTTTTGACATAACCCACTTTTCAGCCTTAATGAATTAAATTCCAGGTAAAAACTCATTTGCCATGAAGAAGATCCAAATTCAACCAGTTCAGGCTAGTAAACCTGTTTGAAAGACCTTTTTTCAATGAAATGCAGCTTAGTGCAAAAACAGGCTGCTCTCGCTCTGAAACGCTCATTTTTCACATAAGCCACTTTTCAGCGCTAAAACAGCCTCCAATCGCTCTGAAACGCTCATTTTTGACATAAGCCACTTTTCACCTTTAATGAATGAAATTCCAGGTAAAAACTCCTTTGCCATGAAGAAGATCCAAATTCAACGAGTTCAGGCTAGTAAACCTGTTTGAAAGACCTTTTTTCAGTGAAATGCAGCTTAGTGCAAAAACAGGCTGCTCTCGCTCTGAAACGCTCATTTTTCACAAAAGCCACTTTTCAGCGCTAAAACAGCCTCCAATCGCTCTGAAACGCTCATTTTTCACATAAGCCACTTTTCAGCCTTAGGCGACTGTACAGTGCTAAAACAGCCTCCTATCGCTCTGAAACGCTCATTTTTGACATAACCCACTTTTCAGCCTTAATGAATGAAATTCCAGGTAAAAACTCCTTTGCCATGAAGAAGATCCAAATTCAACAAGTTCAGGCTAGTAAACCTGTTTGAAAGACCTTTTTTCAGTGAAATGCAGCTTAGTGCAAAAACAGGCTGCTCTCGCTCTGAAACGCTTATTTTTCACATAAGCCACTTTTCAGCCTTAGGCGACTGTACAGTGCAAAAACAGGCTGCTCTCGCTCTGAAACGCTCATTTTTGACATAACCCACTTTTCAGCCTTAATGAATTAAATTCCAGGTAAAAACTCCTTTGCCATGAAGAAGATCCAAATTCAACAAGTTCAGGCTAGTAAACCTGTTTGAAAGACCTTTTTTCAGTGAAATGCAGCTTAGTGCAAAAACAGGCTGCTCTCGCTCTGAAACGCTCATTTTTCACATAAGCCACTTTTCAGCGCTAAAACAGCCTCCAATCGCTCTGAAACGCTCATTTTTGACATAAGCCACTTTTCAGCCTTAGGCGACTGTACAGTGCTAAAACAGCCTCCAATCGCTCTGAAACGCTCATTTTTGACATAAGCCACTTTTCAGCCTTAATGAATTAAATTCCAGGTAAAAACTCATTTGCCATGAAGAAGATCCAAATTCAACCAGTTCAGGCTAGTAAACCTGTTTGAAAGACCTTTTTTCAGTGAAATGCAGCTTAGTGCAAAAACAGGCTGCTCTCGCTCTGAAACGCTCATTTTTCACATAAGCCACTTTTCAGCCTTAGGCGACTGTACAGTGCAAAAACAGGCTGCTCTCGCTCTGAAACGCTCATTTTTGACATAAGCCACTTTTCACCTTTAATGAATGAAATTCCAGGTAAAAACTCCTTTGCCATGAAGAAGATCCAAATTCAACCAGTTCAGGCTAGTAAACCTGTTTGAAAGACCTTTTTTCAGTGAAATGCAGCTTAGTGCAAAAACAGGCTGCTCTCGCTCTGAAACGCTCATTTTTGACATAAGCCACTTTTCAGCCTTAGGCGACTGTACAGTGCTAAAACAGCCTCCAATCGCTCTGAAACGCTCATTTTTTACATAAGCCACTTTTCAGCCTTAGGCGACTGTACAGTGCTAAAACAGCCTCCAATCGCTCTGAAACGCTCATTTTTGACATAAGCCACTTTTCACCTTTAATGAATGAAATTCCAGGTAAAAACTCCTTTGCCATGAAGAAGATCCAAATTCAACCAGTTCAGGCTAGTAAACCTGTTTGAAAGACCTTTTTTCAGTGAAATGCAGCTTAGTGCAAAAACAGGCTGCTCTCGCTCTGAAACGCTCATTTTTGACATAAGCCACTTTTCAGCCTTAGGCGACTGTACAGTGCTAAAACAGCCTCCAATCGCTCTGAAACGCTCATTTTTTACATAAGCCACTTTTCAGCCTTAGGCGACTGTACAGTGCTAAAACAGCCTCCAATCGCTCTGAAACGCTCATTTTTGACATAAGCCACTTTTCACCTTTAATGAATGAAATTCCAGGTAAAAACTCCTTTGCCATGAAGAAGATCCAAATTCAACGAGTTCAGGCTAGTAAACCTGTTTGAAAGACCTTTTTTCAGTGAAATGCAGCTTAGTGCAAAAACAAGCTGCTCTCGCTCTGAAACGCTCATTTTTCACATAAGCCACTTTTCAGCGCTAAAACAGCCTCCAATCGCTCTGAAACGCTCATTTTTCACATAAGCCACTTTTCAGCCTTAGGCGACTGTACAGTGCTAAAACAGCCTCCTATCGCTCTGAAACGCTCATTTTTGACATAAGCCACTTTTCAGCCTTAATGAATTAAATTCCAGGTAAAAACTCATTAGCCATGAAGAAGATCCAAATTCAACCAGTTCAGGCTAGTAAACCTGTTTGAAAGACCTTTTTTCAGTGAAATGCAGCTTAGTGCAAAAACAGGCTGCTCTCGCTCTGAAACGCTCATTTTTCACATAAGCCACTTTTCAGCCTTAGGCGACTGTACAGTGCAAAAACAGGCTGCTCTCGCTCTGAAACGCTCATTTTTGACATAAGCCACTTTTCACCTTTAATGAATGAAATTCCAGGTAAAAAGTCCTTTGCCATGAAGAAGATCCAAATTCATCCAGTTCAGGCTAGTAAACCTGGTTGAAAGACCTTTTTTCAGTGAAATGCAGCTTAGTGCAAAAACAGGCTGCTCTCGCTCTGAAACGCTCATTTTTCACATAAGCCACTTTTCAGCCTTATAGGCGACTGTACAGTGCAAAAACAGCCTCCTCTCGCTCTGAAACGCTCATTTTTACAGTGCAAAAACAGCCTCCTCTCGCTCTGAAACGCTCATTTTTCACATAAGCCACTTTTCAGCGCTAAAACAGCCTCCAATCGCTCTGAAACGCTCATTTTTGACATAAGCCACTTTTCAGCCTTAGGCGACTGTACAGTGCTAAAACAGCCTCCAATCGCTCTGAAACGCTCATTTTTTACATAAGCCACTTTTCACCTTTAATGAATGAAATTCCAGGTAAAAACTCCTTTGCCATGAAGAAGATCCAAATTCAACCAGTTCAGGCTAGTAAACCTGTTTGAAAGACCTTTTTTCAGTGAAATGCAGCTTAGTGCAAAAACAGGCTGCTCTCGCTCTGAAACGCTCATTTTTCACATAAGCCACTTTTCAGCGCTAAAACAGCCTCCAATCGCTCTGAAACGCTCATTTTTGACATAAGCCACTTTTCACCTTTAATGAATGAAATTCCAGGTAAAAACTCCTTTGCCATGAAGAAGATCCAAATTCATGCAGTTCAGGCTAGTAAACCTGTTTGAAAGACCTTTTTTCAGTGAAATGCAGCTTAGTGCAAAAACAGGCTGCTCTCGCTCTGAAACGCTCATTTTTCACATAAGCCACTTTTCAGCCTTAGGCGACTGTACAGTGCAAAAACAGGCTGCTCTCGCTCTGAAACGCTCATTTTTGACATAAGCCACTTTTCACCTTTAATGAATGAAATTCCAGGTAAAAACTCCTTTGCCATGAAGAAGATCCAAATTCATCCAGTTCAGGCTAGTAAACCTGGTTGAAAGACCTTTTTTCAGTGAAATGCAGCTTAGTGCAAAAACAGGCTGCTCTCGCTCTGAAACGCTCATTTTTCACATAAGCCACTTTTCAGCCTTATAGGCGACTGTACAGTGCAAAAACAGCCTCCTCTCGCTCTGAAACGCTCATTTTTCACATAAGCCACTTTTCAGCCTTAGGCGACTGTACAGTGCTAAAACAGCCTCCTATCGCTCTGAAACGCTCATTTTTGACATAACCCACTTTTCAGCCTTAATGAATTAAATTCCAGGTAAAAACTCCTTTGCCATGAAGAAGATCCAAATTCAACAAGTTCAGGCTAGTAAACCTGTTTGAAAGACCTTTTTTCAGTGAAATGCAGCTTAGTGCAAAAACAGGCTGCTCTCGCTCTGAAACGCTCATTTTTCACATAAGCCACTTTTCAGCGCTAAAACAGCCTCCAGTCGCTCTGAAACGCTCATTTTTGACATAAGCCACTTTTCAGCCTTAGGCGACTGTACAGTGCTAAAACAGCCTCCAATCGCTCTGAAACGCTCATTTTTGACATAAGCCACTTTTCACCTTTAATGAATGAAATTCCAGGTAAAAACTCCTTTGCCATGAAGAAGATCCAAATTCAACCAGTTCAGGCTAGTAAACCTGTTTGAAAGACCTTTTTTCAGTGAAATGCAGCTTAGTGCAAAAACAGGCTGCTCTCGCTCTGAAACGCTCATTTTTCACATAAGCCACTTTTCAGCCTTAGGCGACTGTACAGTGCTAAAACAGCCTCCTATCGCTCTGAAACGCTCATTTTTGACATAACCCACTTTTCAGCCTTAATGAATGAAATTCCAGGTAAAAACTCCTTTGCCATGAAGAAGATCCAAATTCAACAAGTTCAGGCTAGTAAACCTGTTTGAAAGACCTTTTTTCAGTGAAATGCAGCTTAGTGCAAAAACAGGCTGCTCTCGCTCTGAAACGCTCATTTTTCACATAAGCCACTTTTCAGCGCTAAAACAGCCTCCAATCGCTCTGAAACGGTCATTTTTCACATAAGCCACTTTTCAGCCTTAGGCGACTGTACAGTGCTAAAACAGCCTCCTATCGCTCTGAAACGCTCATTTTTGACATAACCCACTTTTCAGCCTTAATGAATTAAATTCCAGGTAAAAACTCCTTTGCCATGAAGAAGATCCAAATTCAACAAGTTCAGGCTAGTAAACCTGTTTGAAAGACCTTTTTTCAGTGAAATGCAGCTTAGTGCAAAAACAGGCTGCTCTCGCTCTGAAACGCTCATTTTTCACATAAGCCACTTTTCAGCCTTAGGCGACTGTACAGTGCTAAAACAGCCTCCTATCGCTCTGAAACGCTCATTTTTGACATAACCCACTTTTCAGCCTTAATGAATTAAATTCCAGGTAAAAACTCATTTGCCATGAAGAAGATCCAAATTCAACCAGTTCAGGCTAGTAAACCTGTTTGAAAGACCTTTTTTCAATGAAATGCAGCTTAGTGCAAAAACAGGCTGCTCTCGCTCTGAAACGCTCATTTTTCACATAAGCCACTTTTCAGCGCTAAAACAGCCTCCAATCGCTCTGAAACGCTCATTTTTGACATAAGCCACTTTTCACCTTTAATGAATGAAATTCCAGGTAAAAACTCCTTTGCCATGAAGAAGATCCAAATTCAACGAGTTCAGGCTAGTAAACCTGTTTGAAAGACCTTTTTTCAGTGAAATGCAGCTTAGTGCAAAAACAGGCTGCTCTCGCTCTGAAACGCTCATTTTTCACAAAAGCCACTTTTCAGCGCTAAAACAGCCTCCAATCGCTCTGAAACGCTCATTTTTCACATAAGCCACTTTTCAGCCTTAGGCGACTGTACAGTGCTAAAACAGCCTCCTATCGCTCTGAAACGCTCATTTTTGACATAACCCACTTTTCAGCCTTAATGAATGAAATTCCAGGTAAAAACTCCTTTGCCATGAAGAAGATCCAAATTCAACAAGTTCAGGCTAGTAAACCTGTTTGAAAGACCTTTTTTCAGTGAAATGCAGCTTAGTGCAAAAACAGGCTGCTCTCGCTCTGAAACGCTTATTTTTCACATAAGCCACTTTTCAGCCTTAGGCGACTGTACAGTGCAAAAACAGGCTGCTCTCGCTCTGAAACGCTCATTTTTGACATAACCCACTTTTCAGCCTTAATGAATTAAATTCCAGGTAAAAACTCCTTTGCCATGAAGAAGATCCAAATTCAACAAGTTCAGGCTAGTAAACCTGTTTGAAAGACCTTTTTTCAGTGAAATGCAGCTTAGTGCAAAAACAGGCTGCTCTCGCTCTGAAACGCTCATTTTTCACATAAGCCACTTTTCAGCGCTAAAACAGCCTCCAATCGCTCTGAAACGCTCATTTTTGACATAAGCCACTTTTCAGCCTTAGGCGACTGTACAGTGCTAAAACAGCCTCCAATCGCTCTGAAACGCTCATTTTTGACATAAGCCACTTTTCAGCCTTAATGAATTAAATTCCAGGTAAAAACTCATTTGCCATGAAGAAGATCCAAATTCAACCAGTTCAGGCTAGTAAACCTGTTTGAAAGACCTTTTTTCAGTGAAATGCAGCTTAGTGCAAAAACAGGCTGCTCTCGCTCTGAAACGCTCATTTTTCACATAAGCCACTTTTCAGCCTTAGGCGACTGTACAGTGCAAAAACAGGCTGCTCTCGCTCTGAAACGCTCATTTTTGACATAAGCCACTTTTCACCTTTAATGAATGAAATTCCAGGTAAAAACTCCTTTGCCATGAAGAAGATCCAAATTCAACCAGTTCAGGCTAGTAAACCTGTTTGAAAGACCTTTTTTCAGTGAAATGCAGCTTAGTGCAAAAACAGGCTGCTCTCGCTCTGAAACGCTCATTTTTGACATAAGCCACTTTTCAGCCTTAGGCGACTGTACAGTGCTAAAACAGCCTCCAATCGCTCTGAAACGCTCATTTTTTACATAAGCCACTTTTCAGCCTTAGGCGACTGTACAGTGCTAAAACAGCCTCCAATCGCTCTGAAACGCTCATTTTTGACATAAGCCACTTTTCACCTTTAATGAATGAAATTCCAGGTAAAAACTCCTTTGCCATGAAGAAGATCCAAATTCAACCAGTTCAGGCTAGTAAACCTGTTTGAAAGACCTTTTTTCAGTGAAATGCAGCTTAGTGCAAAAACAGGCTGCTCTCGCTCTGAAACGCTCATTTTTGACATAAGCCACTTTTCAGCCTTAGGCGACTGTACAGTGCTAAAACAGCCTCCAATCGCTCTGAAACGCTCATTTTTTACATAAGCCACTTTTCAGCCTTAGGCGACTGTACAGTGCTAAAACAGCCTCCAATCGCTCTGAAACGCTCATTTTTGACATAAGCCACTTTTCACCTTTAATGAATGAAATTCCAGGTAAAAACTCCTTTGCCATGAAGAAGATCCAAATTCAACCAGTTCAGGCTAGTAAACCTGTTTGAAAGACCTTTTTTCAATGAAATGCAGCTTAGTGCAAAAACAGGCTGCTCTCGCTCTGAAACGCTCATTTTTCACATAAGCCACTTTTCAGCGCTAAAACAGCCTCCAATCGCTCTGAAACGCTCATTTTTGACATAAGCCACTTTTCACCTTTAATGAATGAAATTCCAGGTAAAAACTCCTTTGCCATGAAGAAGATCCAAATTCAACGAGTTCAGGCTAGTAAACCTGTTTGAAAGACCTTTTTTCAGTGAAATGCAGCTTAGTGCAAAAACAAGCTGCTCTCGCTCTGAAACGCTCATTTTTCACATAAGCCACTTTTCAGCGCTAAAACAGCCTCCAATCGCTCTGAAACGCTCATTTTTCACATAAGCCACTTTTCAGCCTTAGGCGACTGTACAGTGCTAAAACAGCCTCCTATCGCTCTGAAACGCTCATTTTTGACATAACCCACTTTTCAGCCTTAATGAATTAAATTCCAGGTAAAAACTCCTTTGCCATGAAGAAGATCCAAATTCAACAAGTTCAGGCTAGTAAACCTGTTTGAAAGACCTTTTTTCAGTGAAATGCAGCTTAGTGCAAAAACAGGCTGCTCTCGCTCTGAAACGCTCATTTTTCACATAAGCCACTTTTCAGCGCTAAAACAGCCTCCAATCGCTCTGAAACGCTCATTTTTGACATAAGCCACTTTTCAGCCTTAGGCGACTGTACAGTGCTAAAACAGCCTCCAATCGCTCTGAAACGCTCATTTTTGACATAAGCCACTTTTCAGCCTTAATGAATTAAATTCCAGGTAAAAACTCATTAGCCATGAAGAAGATCCAAATTCAACCAGTTCAGGCTAGTAAACCTGTTTGAAAGACCTTTTTTCAGTGAAATGCAGCTTAGTGCAAAAACAGGCTGCTCTCGCTCTGAAACGCTCATTTTTCACATAAGCCACTTTTCAGCCTTAGGCGACTGTACAGTGCAAAAACAGGCTGCTCTCGCTCTGAAACGCTCATTTTTGACATAAGCCACTTTTCACCTTTAATGAATGAAATTCCAGGTAAAAAGTCCTTTGCCATGAAGAAGATCCAAATTCATCCAGTTCAGGCTAGTAAACCTGGTTGAAAGACCTTTTTTCAGTGAAATGCAGCTTAGTGCAAAAACAGGCTGCTCTCGCTCTGAAACGCTCATTTTTCACATAAGCCACTTTTCAGCCTTATAGGCGACTGTACAGTGCAAAAACAGCCTCCTCTCGCTCTGAAACGCTCATTTTTCACATAAGCCACTTTTCAGCGCTAAAACAGCCTCCAATCGCTCTGAAACGCTCATTTTTGACATAAGCCACTTTTCAGCCTTAGGCGACTGTACAGTGCTAAAACAGCCTCCAATCGCTCTGAAACGCTCATTTTTTACATAAGCCACTTTTCAGCCTTAGGCGACTGTACAGTGCTAAAACAGCCTCCAATCGCTCTGAAACGCTCATTTTTGACATAAGCCACTTTTCACCTTTAATGAATGAAATTCCAGGTAAAAACTCCTTTGCCATGAAGAAGATCCAAATTCAACCAGTTCAGGCTAGTAAACCTGTTTGAAAGACCTTTTTTCAATGAAATGCAGCTTAGTGCAAAAACAGGCTGCTCTCGCTCTGAAACGCTCATTTTTCACATAAGCCACTTTTCAGCGCTAAAACAGCCTCCAATCGCTCTGAAACGCTCATTTTTGACATAAGCCACTTTTCACCTTTAATGAATGAAATTCCAGGTAAAAACTCCTTTGCCATGAAGAAGATCCAAATTCAACGAGTTCAGGCTAGTAAACCTGTTTGAAAGACCTTTTTTCAGTGAAATGCAGCTTAGTGCAAAAACAAGCTGCTCTCGCTCTGAAACGCTCATTTTTCACATAAGCCACTTTTCAGCGCTAAAACAGCCTCCAATCGCTCTGAAACGCTCATTTTTCACATAAGCCACTTTTCAGCCTTAGGCGACTGTACAGTGCTAAAACAGCCTCCTATCGCTCTGAAACGCTCATTTTTGACATAACCCACTTTTCAGCCTTAATGAATTAAATTCCAGGTAAAAACTCCTTTGCCATGAAGAAGATCCAAATTCAACAAGTTCAGGCTAGTAAACCTGTTTGAAAGACCTTTTTTCAGTGAAATGCAGCTTAGTGCAAAAACAGGCTGCTCTCGCTCTGAAACGCTCATTTTTCACATAAGCCACTTTTCAGCGCTAAAACAGCCTCCAATCGCTCTGAAACGCTCATTTTTGACATAAGCCACTTTTCAGCCTTAGGCGACTGTACAGTGCTAAAACAGCCTCCAATCGCTCTGAAACGCTCATTTTTGACATAAGCCACTTTTCAGCCTTAATGAATTAAATTCCAGGTAAAAACTCATTAGCCATGAAGAAGATCCAAATTCAACCAGTTCAGGCTAGTAAACCTGTTTGAAAGACCTTTTTTCAGTGAAATGCAGCTTAGTGCAAAAACAGGCTGCTCTCGCTCTGAAACGCTCATTTTTCACATAAGCCACTTTTCAGCCTTAGGCGACTGTACAGTGCAAAAACAGGCTGCTCTCGCTCTGAAACGCTCATTTTTGACATAAGCCACTTTTCACCTTTAATGAATGAAATTCCAGGTAAAAAGTCCTTTGCCATGAAGAAGATCCAAATTCATCCAGTTCAGGCTAGTAAACCTGGTTGAAAGACCTTTTTTCAGTGAAATGCAGCTTAGTGCAAAAACAGGCTGCTCTCGCTCTGAAACGCTCATTTTTCACATAAGCCACTTTTCAGCCTTATAGGCGACTGTACAGTGCAAAAACAGCCTCCTCTCGCTCTGAAACGCTCATTTTTCACATAAGCCACTTTTCAGCGCTAAAACAGCCTCCAATCGCTCTGAAACGCTCATTTTTGACATAAGCCACTTTTCAGCCTTAGGCGACTGTACAGTGCTAAAACAGCCTCCAATCGCTCTGAAACGCTCATTTTTTACATAAGCCACTTTTCACCTTTAATGAATGAAATTCCAGGTAAAAACTCCTTTGCCATGAAGAAGATCCAAATTCAACCAGTTCAGGCTAGTAAACCTGTTTGAAAGACCTTTTTTCAGTGAAATGCAGCTTAGTGCAAAAACAGGCTGCTCTCGCTCTGAAACGCTCATTTTTCACATAAGCCACTTTTCAGCGCTAAAACAGCCTCCAATCGCTCTGAAACGCTCATTTTTGACATAAGCCACTTTTCACCTTTAATGAATGAAATTCCAGGTAAAAACTCCTTTGCCATGAAGAAGATCCAAATTCATCCAGTTCAGGCTAGTAAACCTGGTTGAAAGACCTTTTTTCAGTGAAATGCAGCTTAGTGCAAAAACAGGCTGCTCTCGCTCTGAAACGCTCATTTTTCACATAAGCCACTTTTCAGCCTTATAGGCGACTGTACAGTGCAAAAACAGCCTCCTCTCGCTCTGAAACGCTCATTTTTCACATAAGCCACTTTTCAGCCTTAGGCGACTGTACAGTGCTAAAACAGCCTCCTATCGCTCTGAAACGCTCATTTTTGACATAACCCACTTTTCAGCCTTAATGAATTAAATTCCAGGTAAAAACTCCTTTGCCATGAAGAAGATCCAAATTCAACAAGTTCAGGCTAGTAAACCTGTTTGAAAGACCTTTTTTCAGTGAAATGCAGCTTAGTGCAAAAACAGGCTGCTCTCGCTCTGAAACGCTCATTTTTCACATAAGCCACTTTTCAGCGCTAAAACAGCCTCCAGTCGCTCTGAAACGCTCATTTTTGACATAAGCCACTTTTCAGCCTTAGGCGACTGTACAGTGCTAAAACAGCCTCCAATCGCTCTGAAACGCTCATTTTTGACATAAGCCACTTTTCACCTTTAATGAATGAAATTCCAGGTAAAAACTCATTTGCCATGAAGAAGATCCAAATTCAACCAGTTCAGGCTAGTAAACCTGTTTGAAAGACCTTTTTTCAATGAAATGCAGCTTAGTGCAAAAACAGGCTGCTCTCGCTCTGAAACGCTCATTTTTCACATAAGCCACTTTTCAGCGCTAAAACAGCCTCCAATCGCTCTGAAACGCTCATTTTTGACATAAGCCACTTTTCACCTTTAATGAATGAAATTCCAGGTAAAAACTCCTTTGCCATGAAGAAGATCCAAATTCAACCAGTTCAGGCTAGTAAACCTGTTTGAAAGACCTTTTTTCAGTGAAATGCAGCTTAGTGCAAAAACAGGCTGCTCTCGCTCTGAAACGCTCATTTTTCACAAAAGCCACTTTTCAGCGCTAAAACAGCCTCCAATCGCTCTGAAACGCTCATTTTTCACATAAGCCACTTTTCAGCCTTAGGCGACTGTACAGTGCTAAAACAGCCTCCAATCGCTCTGAAACGCTCATTTTTGACATAAGCCACTTTTCACCTTTAATGAATGAAATTCCAGGTAAAAACTCCTTTGCCATGAAGAAGATCCAAATTCAACCAGTTCAGGCTAGTAAACCTGTTTGAAAGACCTTTTTTCAGTGAAATGCAGCTTAGTGCAAAAACAGGCTGCTCTCGCTCTGAAACGCTCATTTTTCACATAAGCCACTTTTCAGCCTTATAGGCGACTGTACAGTGCAAAAACAGCCTCCTCTCGCTCTGAAACGCTCATTTTTCACATAAGCCACTTTTCAGCGCTAAAACAGCCTCCAATCGCTCTGAAACGCTCATTTTTGACATAAGCCACTTTTCAGCCTTAGGCGACTGTACAGTGCTAAAACAGCCTCCAATCGCTCTGAAACGCTCATTTTTTACATAAGCCACTTTTCAGCCTTAGGCGACTGTACAGTGCTAAAACAGCCTCCAATCGCTCTGAAACGCTCATTTTTGACATAAGCCACTTTTCACCTTTAATGAATGAAATTCCAGGTAAAAACTCCTTTGCCATGAAGAAGATCCAAATTCAACCAGTTCAGGCTAGTAAACCTGTTTGAAAGACCTTTTTTCAATGAAATGCAGCTTAGTGCAAAAACAGGCTGCTCTCGCTCTGAAACGCTCATTTTTCACATAAGCCACTTTTCAGCGCTAAAACAGCCTCCAATCGCTCTGAAACGCTCATTTTTGACATAAGCCACTTTTCACCTTTAATGAATGAAATTCCAGGTAAAAACTCCTTTGCCATGAAGAAGATCCAAATTCAACGAGTTCAGGCTAGTAAACCTGTTTGAAAGACCTTTTTTCAGTGAAATGCAGCTTAGTGCAAAAACAAGCTGCTCTCGCTCTGAAACGCTCATTTTTCACATAAGCCACTTTTCAGCGCTAAAACAGCCTCCAATCGCTCTGAAACGCTCATTTTTCACATAAGCCACTTTTCAGCCTTAGGCGACTGTACAGTGCTAAAACAGCCTCCTATCGCTCTGAAACGCTCATTTTTGACATAACCCACTTTTCAGCCTTAATGAATTAAATTCCAGGTAAAAACTCCTTTGCCATGAAGAAGATCCAAATTCAACAAGTTCAGGCTAGTAAACCTGTTTGAAAGACCTTTTTTCAGTGAAATGCAGCTTAGTGCAAAAACAGGCTGCTCTCGCTCTGAAACGCTCATTTTTCACATAAGCCACTTTTCAGCGCTAAAACAGCCTCCAATCGCTCTGAAACGCTCATTTTTGACATAAGCCACTTTTCAGCCTTAGGCGACTGTACAGTGCTAAAACAGCCTCCAATCGCTCTGAAACGCTCATTTTTGACATAAGCCACTTTTCAGCCTTAATGAATTAAATTCCAGGTAAAAACTCATTAGCCATGAAGAAGATCCAAATTCAACCAGTTCAGGCTAGTAAACCTGTTTGAAAGACCTTTTTTCAGTGAAATGCAGCTTAGTGCAAAAACAGGCTGCTCTCGCTCTGAAACGCTCATTTTTCACATAAGCCACTTTTCAGCCTTAGGCGACTGTACAGTGCAAAAACAGGCTGCTCTCGCTCTGAAACGCTCATTTTTGACATAAGCCACTTTTCACCTTTAATGAATGAAATTCCAGGTAAAAAGTCCTTTGCCATGAAGAAGATCCAAATTCATCCAGTTCAGGCTAGTAAACCTGGTTGAAAGACCTTTTTTCAGTGAAATGCAGCTTAGTGCAAAAACAGGCTGCTCTCGCTCTGAAACGCTCATTTTTCACATAAGCCACTTTTCAGCCTTATAGGCGACTGTACAGTGCAAAAACAGCCTCCTCTCGCTCTGAAACGCTCATTTTTCACATAAGCCACTTTTCAGCGCTAAAACAGCCTCCAATCGCTCTGAAACGCTCATTTTTGACATAAGCCACTTTTCAGCCTTAGGCGACTGTACAGTGCTAAAACAGCCTCCAATCGCTCTGAAACGCTCATTTTTTACATAAGCCACTTTTCACCTTTAATGAATGAAATTCCAGGTAAAAACTCCTTTGCCATGAAGAAGATCCAAATTCAACCAGTTCAGGCTAGTAAACCTGTTTGAAAGACCTTTTTTCAGTGAAATGCAGCTTAGTGCAAAAACAGGCTGCTCTCGCTCTGAAACGCTCATTTTTCACATAAGCCACTTTTCAGCGCTAAAACAGCCTCCAATCGCTCTGAAACGCTCATTTTTGACATAAGCCACTTTTCACCTTTAATGAATGAAATTCCAGGTAAAAACTCCTTTGCCATGAAGAAGATCCAAATTCATCCAGTTCAGGCTAGTAAACCTGGTTGAAAGACCTTTTTTCAGTGAAATGCAGCTTAGTGCAAAAACAGGCTGCTCTCGCTCTGAAACGCTCATTTTTCACATAAGCCACTTTTCAGCCTTATAGGCGACTGTACAGTGCAAAAACAGCCTCCTCTCGCTCTGAAACGCTCATTTTTCACATAAGCCACTTTTCAGCCTTAGGCGACTGTACAGTGCTAAAACAGCCTCCTATCGCTCTGAAACGCTCATTTTTGACATAACCCACTTTTCAGCCTTAATGAATTAAATTCCAGGTAAAAACTCCTTTGCCATGAAGAAGATCCAAATTCAACAAGTTCAGGCTAGTAAACCTGTTTGAAAGACCTTTTTTCAGTGAAATGCAGCTTAGTGCAAAAACAGGCTGCTCTCGCTCTGAAACGCTCATTTTTCACATAAGCCACTTTTCAGCGCTAAAACAGCCTCCAGTCGCTCTGAAACGCTCATTTTTGACATAAGCCACTTTTCAGCCTTAGGCGACTGTACAGTGCTAAAACAGCCTCCAATCGCTCTGAAACGCTCATTTTTGACATAAGCCACTTTTCACCTTTAATGAATGAAATTCCAGGTAAAAACTCATTTGCCATGAAGAAGATCCAAATTCAACCAGTTCAGGCTAGTAAACCTGTTTGAAAGACCTTTTTTCAATGAAATGCAGCTTAGTGCAAAAACAGGCTGCTCTCGCTCTGAAACGCTCATTTTTCACATAAGCCACTTTTCAGCGCTAAAACAGCCTCCAATCGCTCTGAAACGCTCATTTTTGACATAAGCCACTTTTCACCTTTAATGAATGAAATTCCAGGTAAAAACTCCTTTGCCATGAAGAAGATCCAAATTCAACCAGTTCAGGCTAGTAAACCTGTTTGAAAGACCTTTTTTCAGTGAAATGCAGCTTAGTGCAAAAACAGGCTGCTCTCGCTCTGAAACGCTCATTTTTCACAAAAGCCACTTTTCAGCGCTAAAACAGCCTCCAATCGCTCTGAAACGCTCATTTTTCACATAAGCCACTTTTCAGCCTTAGGCGACTGTACAGTGCTAAAACAGCCTCCTATCGCTCTGAAACGCTCATTTTTGACATAACCCACTTTTCAGCCTTAATGAATGAAATTCCAGGTAAAAACTCCTTTGCCATGAAGAAGATCCAAATTCAACCAGTTCAGGCTAGTAAACCTGTTTGAAAGACCTTTTTTCAGTGAAATGCAGCTTAGTGCAAAAACAGGCTGCTCTCGCTCTGAAACGCTCATTTTTCACATAAGCCACTTTTCAGCCTTATAGGCGACTGTACAGTGCAAAAACAGCCTCCTCTCGCTCTGAAACGCTCATTTTTCACATAAGCCACTTTTCAGCCTTAGGCGACTGTACAGTGCTAAAACAGCCTCCTATCGCTCTGAAACGCTCATTTTTGACATAACCCACTTTTCAGCCTTAATGAATTAAATTCCAGGTAAAAACTCCTTTGCCATGAAGAAGATCCAAATTCAACAAGTTCAGGCTAGTAAACCTGTTTGAAAGACCTTTTTTCAGTGAAATGCAGCTTAGTGCAAAAACAGGCTGCTCTCGCTCTGAAACGCTCATTTTTCACATAAGCCACTTTTCAGCGCTAAAACAGCCTCCAATCGCTCTGAAACGCTCATTTTTGACATAAGCCACTTTTCAGCCTTAGGCGACTGTACAGTGCTAAAACAGCCTCCAATCGCTCTGAAACGCTCATTTTGACATAAGCCACTTTTCACCTTTAATGAATGAAATTCCAGGTAAAAACTCCTTTGCCATGAAGAAGATCCAAATTCAACCAGTTCAGGCTAGTAAACCTGTTTGAAAGACCTTTTTTCAATGAAATGCAGCTTAGTGCAAAAACAGGCTGCTCTCGCTCTGAAACGCTCATTTTTCACATAAGCCACTTTTCAGCGCTAAAACAGCCTCCAATCGCTCTGAAACGCTCATTTTTGACATAACCCACTTTTCAGCCTTAATGAATTAAATTCCAGGTAAAAACTCCTTTGCCATGAAGAAGATCCAAATTCAACAAGTTCAGGCTAGTAAACCTGTTTGAAAGACCTTTTTTCAGTGAAATGCAGCTTAGTGCAAAAACAGGCTGCTCTCGCTCTGAAACGCTCATTTTTCACATAAGCCACTTTTCAGCGCTAAAACAGCCTCCAGTCGCTCTGAAACGCTCATTTTTGACATAAGCCACTTTTCAGCCTTAGGCGACTGTACAGTGCTAAAACAGCCTCCAATCGCTCTGAAACGCTCATTTTTGACATAAGCCACTTTTCACCTTTAATGAATGAAATTCCAGGTAAAAACTCATTTGCCATGAAGAAGATCCAAATTCAACCAGTTCAGGCTAGTAAACCTGTTTGAAAGACCTTTTTTCAATGAAATGCAGCTTAGTGCAAAAACAGGCTGCTCTCGCTCTGAAACGCTCATTTTTCACATAAGCCACTTTTCAGCGCTAAAACAGCCTCCAATCGCTCTGAAACGCTCATCTTTCACATAAGCCACTTTTCAGCCTTAGGCGACTGTACAGTGCTAAAACAGCCTCCAATCGCTCTGAAACGCTCATTTTTGACATAAGCCACTTTTCACCTTTAATGAATGAAATTCCAGGTAAAAACTCCTTTGCCATGAAGAAGATCCAAATTCAACCAGTTCAGGCTAGTAAACCTGTTTGAAAGACCTTTTTTCAGTGAAATGCAGCTTAGTGCAAAAACAGGCTGCTCTCGCTCTGAAACGCTCATTTTTCACATAAGCCACTTTTCAGCGCTAAAACAGCCTCCAATCGCTCTGAAACGCTCATTTTTGACATAAGCCACTTTTCAGCCTTAGGCGACTGTACAGTGCTAAAACAGCCTCCAATCGCTCTGAAACGCTCATTTTTGACATAAGCCACTTTTCACCTTTAATGAATGAAATTCCAGGTAAAAACTCCTTTGCCATGAAGAAGATCCAAATTCAACCAGTTCAGGCTAGTAAACCTGTTTGAAAGACCTTTTTTCAATGAAATGCAGCTTAGTGCAAAAACAGGCTGCTCTCGCTCTGAAACGCTCATTTTTCACATAAGCCACTTTTCAGCGCTAAAACAGCCTCCAATCGCTCTGAAACGCTCATTTTTGACATAAGCCACTTTTCACCTTTAATGAATGAAATTCCAGGTAAAAACTCCTTTGCCATGAAGAAGATCCAAATTCAACGAGTTCAGGCTAGTAAACCTGTTTGAAAGACCTTTTTTCAGTGAAATGCAGCTTAGTGCAAAAACAGGCTGCTCTCGCTCTGAAACGCTCATTTTTCACAAAAGCCACTTTTCAGCGCTAAAACAGCCTCCAATCGCTCTGAAACGCTCATTTTTCACATAAGCCACTTTTCAGCCTTAGGCGACTGTACAGTGCTAAAACAGCCTCCTATCGCTCTGAAACGCTCATTTTTGACATAACCCACTTTTCAGCCTTAATGAATTAAATTCCAGGTAAAAACTCCTTTGCCATGAAGAAGATCCAAATTCAACAAGTTCAGGCTAGTAAACCTGTTTGAAAGACCTTTTTTCAGTGAAATGCAGCTTAGTGCAAAAACAGGCTGCTCTCGCTCTGAAACGCTCATTTTTCACATAAGCCACTTTTCAGCGCTAAAACAGCCTCCAATCGCTCTGAAACGCTCATTTTTGACATAAGCCACTTTTCAGCCTTAGGCGACTGTACAGTGCTAAAACAGCCTCCAATCGCTCTGAAACGCTCATTTTTGACATAAGCCACTTTTCACCTTTAATGAATGAAATTTCAGGTAAAACTCCTTTGCCATGAAGAAGATCCAAATTCAACCAGTTCAGGCTAGTAAACCTGTTTGAAAGACCTTTTTTCAGTGAAATGCAGCTTAGTGCAAAAACAGGCTGCTCTTGCTCTGAAACGCTCATTTTTCACATAAGCCACTTTTCAGCCTTAGGCGACTGTACAGTGCTAAAACAGCCTCCAATCGCTCTGAAACGCTCATTTTTGACATAAGCCACTTTTCACCTTTAATGAATGAAATTCCAGGTAAAAACTCCTTTGCCATGAAGAAGATCCAAATTCAACCAGTTCAGGCTAGTAAACCTGTTTGAAAGACCTTTTTTCAGTGAAATGCAGCTTAGTGCAAAAACAGGCTGCTCTCGCTCTGAAACGCTCATTTTTCACAAAAGCCACTTTTCAGCGCTAAAACAGCCTCCAATCGCTCTGAAACGCTCATTTTTCCACATAAGCCACTTTTCAGCCTTAGGCGACTGTACAGTGCTAAAACAGCCTCCTATCGCTCTGAAACGCTCATTTTTGACATAACCCACTTTTCAGCCTTAATGAATTAAATTCCAGGTAAAAACTCCTTTGCCATGAAGAAGATCCAAATTCAACAAGTTCAGACTAGTAAACCTGTTTGAAAGACCTTTTTTCAGTGAAATGCAGCTTAGTGCAAAAACAGGCTGCTCTCGCTCTGAAACGCTCATTTTTCACATAAGCCACTTTTCAGCGCTAAAACAGCATCCAATCGCTCTGAAACGCTCATTTTTGACATAAGCCACTTTTCAGCCTTAGGCGACTGTACAGTGCTAAAACAGCCTCCAATCGCTCTGAAACGCTCATTTTTGACATAAGCCACTTTTCACCTTTAATGAATGAAATTCCAGGTAAAAACTCATTTGCCATGAAGAAGATCCAAATTCAACCAGTTCAGGCTAGTAAACCTGTTTGAAAGACCTTTTTTCAATGAAATGCAGCTTAGTGCAAAAACAGGCTGCTCTCGCTCTGAAACGCTCATTTTTCACATAAGCCACTTTTCAGCGCTAAAACAGCCTCCAATCGCTCTGAAACGCTCATTTTTGACATAAGCCACTTTTCACCTTTAATGAATGAAATTCCAGGTAAAAACTCCTTTGCCATGAAGAAGATCCAAATTCAACCAGTTCAGGCTAGTAAACCTGTTTGAAAGACCTTTTTTCAGTGAAATGCAGCTTAGTGCAAAAACAGGCTGCTCTCGCTCTGAAACGCTCATTTTTCACAAAAGCCACTTTTCAGCGCTAAAACAGCCTCCAATCGCTCTGAAACGCTCATTTTTCACATAAGCCACTTTTCAGCCTTAGGCGACTGTACAGTGCTAAAACAGCCTCCAATCGCTCTGAAACGCTCATTTTTGACATAAGCCACTTTTCACCTTTAATGAATGAAATTCCAGGTAAAAACTCCTTTGCCATGAAGAAGATCCAAATTCAACCAGTTCAGGCTAGTAAACCTGTTTGAAAGACCTTTTTTCAGTGAAATGCAGCTTAGTGCAAAAACAGGCTGCTCTCGCTCTGAAACGCTCATTTTTCACATAAGCCACTTTTCAGCCTTATAGGCGACTGTACAGTGCAAAAACAGCCTCCTCTCGCTCTGAAACGCTCATTTTTCACATAAGCCACTTTTCAGCGCTAAAACAGCCTCCAATCGCTCTGAAACGCTCATTTTTGACATAAGCCACTTTTCAGCCTTAGGCGACTGTACAGTGCTAAAACAGCCTCCAATCGCTCTGAAACGCTCATTTTTTACATAAGCCACTTTTCAGCCTTAGGCGACTGTACAGTGCTAAAACAGCCTCCAATCGCTCTGAAACGCTCATTTTTGACATAAGCCACTTTTCACCTTTAATGAATGAAATTCCAGGTAAAAACTCCTTTGCCATGAAGAAGATCCAAATTCAACCAGTTCAGGCTAGTAAACCTGTTTGAAAGACCTTTTTTCAATGAAATGCAGCTTAGTGCAAAAACAGGCTGCTCTCGCTCTGAAACGCTCATTTTTCACATAAGCCACTTTTCAGCGCTAAAACAGCCTCCAATCGCTCTGAAACGCTCATTTTTGACATAAGCCACTTTTCACCTTTAATGAATGAAATTCCAGGTAAAAACTCCTTTGCCATGAAGAAGATCCAAATTCAACGAGTTCAGGCTAGTAAACCTGTTTGAAAGACCTTTTTTCAGTGAAATGCAGCTTAGTGCAAAAACAAGCTGCTCTCGCTCTGAAACGCTCATTTTTCACATAAGCCACTTTTCAGCGCTAAAACAGCCTCCAATCGCTCTGAAACGCTCATTTTTCACATAAGCCACTTTTCAGCCTTAGGCGACTGTACAGTGCTAAAACAGCCTCCTATCGCTCTGAAACGCTCATTTTTGACATAACCCACTTTTCAGCCTTAATGAATTAAATTCCAGGTAAAAACTCCTTTGCCATGAAGAAGATCCAAATTCAACAAGTTCAGGCTAGTAAACCTGTTTGAAAGACCTTTTTTCAGTGAAATGCAGCTTAGTGCAAAAACAGGCTGCTCTCGCTCTGAAACGCTCATTTTTCACATAAGCCACTTTTCAGCGCTAAAACAGCCTCCAATCGCTCTGAAACGCTCATTTTTGACATAAGCCACTTTTCAGCCTTAGGCGACTGTACAGTGCTAAAACAGCCTCCAATCGCTCTGAAACGCTCATTTTTGACATAAGCCACTTTTCAGCCTTAATGAATTAAATTCCAGGTAAAAACTCATTAGCCATGAAGAAGATCCAAATTCAACCAGTTCAGGCTAGTAAACCTGTTTGAAAGACCTTTTTTCAGTGAAATGCAGCTTAGTGCAAAAACAGGCTGCTCTCGCTCTGAAACGCTCATTTTTCACATAAGCCACTTTTCAGCCTTAGGCGACTGTACAGTGCAAAAACAGGCTGCTCTCGCTCTGAAACGCTCATTTTTGACATAAGCCACTTTTCACCTTTAATGAATGAAATTCCAGGTAAAAAGTCCTTTGCCATGAAGAAGATCCAAATTCATCCAGTTCAGGCTAGTAAACCTGGTTGAAAGACCTTTTTTCAGTGAAATGCAGCTTAGTGCAAAAACAGGCTGCTCTCGCTCTGAAACGCTCATTTTTCACATAAGCCACTTTTCAGCCTTATAGGCGACTGTACAGTGCAAAAACAGCCTCCTCTCGCTCTGAAACGCTCATTTTTCACATAAGCCACTTTTCAGCGCTAAAACAGCCTCCAATCGCTCTGAAACGCTCATTTTTGACATAAGCCACTTTTCAGCCTTAGGCGACTGTACAGTGCTAAAACAGCCTCCAATCGCTCTGAAACGCTCATTTTTTACATAAGCCACTTTTCACCTTTAATGAATGAAATTCCAGGTAAAAACTCCTTTGCCATGAAGAAGATCCAAATTCAACCAGTTCAGGCTAGTAAACCTGTTTGAAAGACCTTTTTTCAGTGAAATGCAGCTTAGTGCAAAAACAGGCTGCTCTCGCTCTGAAACGCTCATTTTTCACATAAGCCACTTTTCAGCGCTAAAACAGCCTCCAATCGCTCTGAAACGCTCATTTTTGACATAAGCCACTTTTCACCTTTAATGAATGAAATTCCAGGTAAAAACTCCTTTGCCATGAAGAAGATCCAAATTCATCCAGTTCAGGCTAGTAAACCTGGTTGAAAGACCTTTTTTCAGTGAAATGCAGCTTAGTGCAAAAACAGGCTGCTCTCGCTCTGAAACGCTCATTTTTCACATAAGCCACTTTTCAGCCTTATAGGCGACTGTACAGTGCAAAAACAGCCTCCTCTCGCTCTGAAACGCTCATTTTTCACATAAGCCACTTTTCAGCCTTAGGCGACTGTACAGTGCTAAAACAGCCTCCTATCGCTCTGAAACGCTCATTTTTGACATAACCCACTTTTCAGCCTTAATGAATTAAATTCCAGGTAAAAACTCCTTTGCCATGAAGAAGATCCAAATTCAACAAGTTCAGGCTAGTAAACCTGTTTGAAAGACCTTTTTTCAGTGAAATGCAGCTTAGTGCAAAAACAGGCTGCTCTCGCTCTGAAACGCTCATTTTTCACATAAGCCACTTTTCAGCGCTAAAACAGCCTCCAGTCGCTCTGAAACGCTCATTTTTGACATAAGCCACTTTTCAGCCTTAGGCGACTGTACAGTGCTAAAACAGCCTCCAATCGCTCTGAAACGCTCATTTTTGACATAAGCCACTTTTCACCTTTAATGAATGAAATTCCAGGTAAAAACTCATTTGCCATGAAGAAGATCCAAATTCAACCAGTTCAGGCTAGTAAACCTGTTTGAAAGACCTTTTTTCAATGAAATGCAGCTTAGTGCAAAAACAGGCTGCTCTCGCTCTGAAACGCTCATTTTTCACATAAGCCACTTTTCAGCGCTAAAACAGCCTCCAATCGCTCTGAAACGCTCATTTTTGACATAAGCCACTTTTCACCTTTAATGAATGAAATTCCAGGTAAAAACTCCTTTGCCATGAAGAAGATCCAAATTCAACCAGTTCAGGCTAGTAAACCTGTTTGAAAGACCTTTTTTCAGTGAAATGCAGCTTAGTGCAAAAACAGGCTGCTCTCGCTCTGAAACGCTCATTTTTCACAAAAGCCACTTTTCAGCGCTAAAACAGCCTCCAATCGCTCTGAAACGCTCATTTTTCACATAAGCCACTTTTCAGCCTTAGGCGACTGTACAGTGCTAAAACAGCCTCCAATCGCTCTGAAACGCTCATTTTTGACATAAGCCACTTTTCACCTTTAATGAATGAAATTCCAGGTAAAAACTCCTTTGCCATGAAGAAGATCCAAATTCAACCAGTTCAGGCTAGTAAACCTGTTTGAAAGACCTTTTTTCAGTGAAATGCAGCTTAGTGCAAAAACAGGCTGCTCTCGCTCTGAAACGCTCATTTTTCACATAAGCCACTTTTCAGCGCTAAAACAGCCTCCAATCGCTCTGAAACGCTCATTTTTGACATAAGCCACTTTTCAGCCTTAGGCGACTGTACAGTGCTAAAACAGGCTGCTCTCGCTCTGAAACGCTCATTTTTCACAAAAGCCACTTTTCAGCCTTAGGCGACTGTACAGTGCTAAAACAGGCTGCTCTCGCTCTGAAACGCTCATTTTTCACAAAAGCCACTTTTCAGCGCTAAAACAGCCTCCAATCGCTCTGAAACGCTCATTTTTCACATAAGCCACTTTTCAGCCTTAGGCGACTGTACAGTGCTAAAACAGCCTCCTATCGCTCTGAAACGCTCATTTTTGACATAACCCACTTTTCAGCCTTAATGAATGAAATTCCAGGTAAAAACTCCTTTGCCATGAAGAAGATCCAAATTCAACCAGTTCAGGCTAGTAAACCTGTTTGAAAGACCTTTTTTCAGTGAAATGCAGCTTAGTGCAAAAACAGGCTGCTCTCGCTCTGAAACGCTCATTTTTCACATAAGCCACTTTTCAGCCTTATAGGCGACTGTACAGTGCAAAAACAGCCTCCTCTCGCTCTGAAACGCTCATTTTTCACATAAGCCACTTTTCAGCCTTAGGCGACTGTACAGTGCTAAAACAGCCTCCTATCGCTCTGAAACGCTCATTTTTGACATAACCCACTTTTCAGCCTTAATGAATTAAATTCCAGGTAAAAACTCCTTTGCCATGAAGAAGATCCAAATTCAACAAGTTCAGGCTAGTAAACCTGTTTGAAAGACCTTTTTTCAGTGAAATGCAGCTTAGTGCAAAAACAGGCTGCTCTCGCTCTGAAACGCTCATTTTTCACATAAGCCACTTTTCAGCGCTAAAACAGCCTCCAATCGCTCTGAAACGCTCATTTTTGACATAAGCCACTTTTCAGCCTTAGGCGACTGTACAGTGCTAAAACAGCCTCCAATCGCTCTGAAACGCTCATTTTGACATAAGCCACTTTTCACCTTTAATGAATGAAATTCCAGGTAAAAACTCCTTTGCCATGAAGAAGATCCAAATTCAACCAGTTCAGGCTAGTAAACCTGTTTGAAAGACCTTTTTTCAATGAAATGCAGCTTAGTGCAAAAACAGGCTGCTCTCGCTCTGAAACGCTCATTTTTCACATAAGCCACTTTTCAGCGCTAAAACAGCCTCCAATCGCTCTGAAACGCTCATTTTTGACATAACCCACTTTTCAGCCTTAATGAATTAAATTCCAGGTAAAAACTCCTTTGCCATGAAGAAGATCCAAATTCAACAAGTTCAGGCTAGTAAACCTGTTTGAAAGACCTTTTTTCAGTGAAATGCAGCTTAGTGCAAAAACAGGCTGCTCTCGCTCTGAAACGCTCATTTTTCACATAAGCCACTTTTCAGCGCTAAAACAGCCTCCAGTCGCTCTGAAACGCTCATTTTTGACATAAGCCACTTTTCAGCCTTAGGCGACTGTACAGTGCTAAAACAGCCTCCAATCGCTCTGAAACGCTCATTTTTGACATAAGCCACTTTTCACCTTTAATGAATGAAATTCCAGGTAAAAACTCATTTGCCATGAAGAAGATCCAAATTCAACCAGTTCAGGCTAGTAAACCTGTTTGAAAGACCTTTTTTCAATGAAATGCAGCTTAGTGCAAAAACAGGCTGCTCTCGCTCTGAAACGCTCATTTTTCACATAAGCCACTTTTCAGCGCTAAAACAGCCTCCAATCGCTCTGAAACGCTCATCTTTCACATAAGCCACTTTTCAGCCTTAGGCGACTGTACAGTGCTAAAACAGCCTCCAATCGCTCTGAAACGCTCATTTTTGACATAAGCCACTTTTCACCTTTAATGAATGAAATTCCAGGTAAAAACTCCTTTGCCATGAAGAAGATCCAAATTCAACCAGTTCAGGCTAGTAAACCTGTTTGAAAGACCTTTTTTCAGTGAAATGCAGCTTAGTGCAAAAACAGGCTGCTCTCGCTCTGAAACGCTCATTTTTCACATAAGCCACTTTTCAGCGCTAAAACAGCCTCCAATCGCTCTGAAACGCTCATTTTTGACATAAGCCACTTTTCAGCCTTAGGCGACTGTACAGTGCTAAAACAGCCTCCAATCGCTCTGAAACGCTCATTTTTGACATAAGCCACTTTTCACCTTTAATGAATGAAATTCCAGGTAAAAACTCCTTTGCCATGAAGAAGATCCAAATTCAACCAGTTCAGGCTAGTAAACCTGTTTGAAAGACCTTTTTTCAATGAAATGCAGCTTAGTGCAAAAACAGGCTGCTCTCGCTCTGAAACGCTCATTTTTCACATAAGCCACTTTTCAGCGCTAAAACAGCCTCCAATCGCTCTGAAACGCTCATTTTTGACATAAGCCACTTTTCACCTTTAATGAATGAAATTCCAGGTAAAAACTCCTTTGCCATGAAGAAGATCCAAATTCAACGAGTTCAGGCTAGTAAACCTGTTTGAAAGACCTTTTTTCAGTGAAATGCAGCTTAGTGCAAAAACAGGCTGCTCTCGCTCTGAAACGCTCATTTTTCACAAAAGCCACTTTTCAGCGCTAAAACAGCCTCCAATCGCTCTGAAACGCTCATTTTTCACATAAGCCACTTTTCAGCCTTAGGCGACTGTACAGTGCTAAAACAGCCTCCTATCGCTCTGAAACGCTCATTTTTGACATAACCCACTTTTCAGCCTTAATGAATTAAATTCCAGGTAAAAACTCCTTTGCCATGAAGAAGATCCAAATTCAACAAGTTCAGGCTAGTAAACCTGTTTGAAAGACCTTTTTTCAGTGAAATGCAGCTTAGTGCAAAAACAGGCTGCTCTCGCTCTGAAACGCTCATTTTTCACATAAGCCACTTTTCAGCGCTAAAACAGCCTCCAATCGCTCTGAAACGCTCATTTTTGACATAAGCCACTTTTCAGCCTTAGGCGACTGTACAGTGCTAAAACAGCCTCCAATCGCTCTGAAACGCTCATTTTTGACATAAGCCACTTTTCACCTTTAATGAATGAAATTTCAGGTAAAACTCCTTTGCCATGAAGAAGATCCAAATTCAACCAGTTCAGGCTAGTAAACCTGTTTGAAAGACCTTTTTTCAGTGAAATGCAGCTTAGTGCAAAAACAGGCTGCTCTTGCTCTGAAACGCTCATTTTTCACATAAGCCACTTTTCAGCCTTAGGCGACTGTACAGTGCTAAAACAGCCTCCAATCGCTCTGAAACGCTCATTTTTGACATAAGCCACTTTTCACCTTTAATGAATGAAATTCCAGGTAAAAACTCCTTTGCCATGAAGAAGATCCAAATTCAACCAGTTCAGGCTAGTAAACCTGTTTGAAAGACCTTTTTTCAGTGAAATGCAGCTTAGTGCAAAAACAGGCTGCTCTCGCTCTGAAACGCTCATTTTTCACAAAAGCCACTTTTCAGCGCTAAAACAGCCTCCAATCGCTCTGAAACGCTCATTTTTCCACATAAGCCACTTTTCAGCCTTAGGCGACTGTACAGTGCTAAAACAGCCTCCTATCGCTCTGAAACGCTCATTTTTGACATAACCCACTTTTCAGCCTTAATGAATTAAATTCCAGGTAAAAACTCCTTTGCCATGAAGAAGATCCAAATTCAACAAGTTCAGACTAGTAAACCTGTTTGAAAGACCTTTTTTCAGTGAAATGCAGCTTAGTGCAAAAACAGGCTGCTCTCGCTCTGAAACGCTCATTTTTCACATAAGCCACTTTTCAGCGCTAAAACAGCATCCAATCGCTCTGAAACGTTCATTTTTGACATAAGCCACTTTTCAGCCTTAGGCGACTGTACAGTGCTAAAACAGCCTCCAATCGCTCTGAAACGCTCATTTTTGACATAAGCCACTTTTCAGCCTTAATGAATTAAATTCCAGGTAAAAACTCATTTGCCATGAAGAAGATCCAAATTCAACCAGTTCAGGCTAGTAAACCTGTTTGAAAGACCTTTTTTCAATGAAATGCAGCTTAGTGCAAAAACAGGCTGCTCTCGCTCTGAAACGCTCATTTTTCACATAAGCCACTTTTCAGCGCTAAAACAGCCTCCAATCGCTCTGAAACGCTCATTTTTCACATAAGCCACTTTTCAGCCTTAGGCGACTGTACAGTGCTAAAACAGCCTCCAATCGCTCTGAAACGCTCATTTTTGACATAAGCCACTTTTCACCTTTAATGAATGAAATTCCAGGTAAAAACTCCTTTGCCATGAAGAAGATCCAAATTCAACCAGTTCAGGCTAGTAAACCTGTTTGAAAGACCTTTTTTCAGTGAAATGCAGCTTAGTGCAAAAACAGGCTGCTCTCGCTCTGAAACGCTCATTTTTCACATAAGCCACTTTTCAGCGCTAAAACAGCCTCCAATCGCTCTGAAACGCTCATTTTTGACATAAGCCACTTTTCACCTTTAATGAATGAAATTCCAGGTAAAAACTCCTTTGCCATGAAGAAGATCCAAATTCAACCAGTTCAGGCTAGTAAACCTGTTTGAAAGACCTTTTTTCAATGAAATGCAGCTTAGTGCAAAAACAGGCTGCTCTCGCTCTGAAACGCTCATTTTTCACATAAGCCACTTTTCAGCGCTAAAACAGCCTCCAATCGCTCTGAAACGCTCATTTTTGACATAAGCCACTTTTCACCTTTAATGAATGAAATTCCAGGTAAAAACTCCTTTGCCATGAAGAAGATCCAAATTCAACGAGTTCAGGCTAGTAAACCTGTTTGAAAGACCTTTTTTCAGTGAAATGCAGCTTAGTGCAAAAACAGGCTGCTCTCGCTCTGAAACGCTCATTTTTCACAAAAGCCACTTTTCAGCGCTAAAACAGCCTCCAATCGCTCTGAAACGCTCATTTTTCACATAAGCCACTTTTCAGCCTTAGGCGACTGTACAGTGCTAAAACAGCCTCCTATCGCTCTGAAACGCTCATTTTTGACATAACCCACTTTTCAGCCTTAATGAATTAAATTCCAGGTAAAAACTCCTTTGCCATGAAGAAGATCCAAATTCAACAAGTTCAGGCTAGTAAACCTGTTTGAAAGACCTTTTTTCAGTGAAATGCAGCTTAGTGCAAAAACAGGCTGCTCTCGCTCTGAAACGCTCATTTTTCACATAAGCCACTTTTCAGTGCTAAAACAGCCTCCAATCGCTCTGAAACGCTCATTTTTGACATAAGCCACTTTTCAGCCTTAGGCGACTGTACAGTGCTAAAACAGCCTCCAATCGCTCTGAAACGCTCATTTTTGACATAAGCCACTTTTCACCTTTAATGAATGAAATTCCAGGTAAAACTCCTTTGCCATGAAGAAGATCCAAATTCAACCAGTTCAGGCTAGTAAACCTGTTTGAAAGACCTTTTTTCAGTGAAATGCAGCTTAGTGCAAAAACAGGCTGCTCTTGCTCTGAAACGCTCATTTTTCACATAAGCCACTTTTCAGCCTTAGGCGACTGTACAGTGCTAAAACAGCCTCCAATCGCTCTGAAACGCTCATTTTTGACATAAGCCACTTTTCACCTTTAATGAATGAAATTCCAGGTAAAAACTCCTTTGCCATGAAGAAGATCCAAATTCAACCAGTTCAGGCTAGTAAACCTGTTTGAAAGACCTTTTTTCAGTGAAATGCAGCTTAGTGCAAAAACAGGCTGCTCTCGCTCTGAAACGCTCATTTTTCACATAAGCCACTTTTCAGCGCTAAAACAGCCTCCAATCGCTCTGAAACGCTCATTTTTGACATAAGCCACTTTTCAGCCTTAGGCGACTGTACAGTGCTAAAACAGCCTCCAATCGCTCTGAAACGCTCATTTTTGACATAAGCCACTTTTCACCTTTAATGAATGAAATTCCAGGTAAAAACTCCTTTGCCATGAAGAAGATCCAAATTCAACCAGTTCAGGCTAGTAAACCTGTTTGAAAGACCTTTTTTCAATGAAATGCAGCTTAGTGCAAAAACAGGCTGCTCTCGCTCTGAAACGCTCATTTTTCACATAAGCCACTTTTCAGCGCTAAAACAGCCTCCAATCGCTCTGAAACGCTCATTTTTGACATAAGCCACTTTTCACCTTTAATGAATGAAATTCCAGGTAAAAACTCCTTTGCCATGAAGAAGATCCAAATTCAACGAGTTCAGGCTAGTAAACCTGTTTGAAAGACCTTTTTTCAGTGAAATGCAGCTTAGTGCAAAAACAGGCTGCTCTCGCTCTGAAACGCTCATTTTTCACAAAAGCCACTTTTCAGCGCTAAAACAGCCTCCAATCGCTCTGAAACGCTCATTTTTCACATAAGCCACTTTTCAGCCTTAGGCGACTGTACAGTGCTAAAACAGCCTCCTATCGCTCTGAAACGCTCATTTTTGACATAACCCACTTTTCAGCCTTAATGAATTAAATTCCAGGTAAAAACTCCTTTGCCATGAAGAAGATCCAAATTCAACAAGTTCAGGCTAGTAAACCTGTTTGAAAGACCTTTTTTCAGTGAAATGCAGCTTAGTGCAAAAACAGGCTGCTCTCGCTCTGAAACGCTCATTTTTCACATAAGCCACTTTTCAGCGCTAAAACAGCCTCCAATCGCTCTGAAACGCTCATTTTTGACATAAGCCACTTTTCAGCCTTAGGCGACTGTACAGTGCTAAAACAGCCTCCAATCGCTCTGAAACGCTCATTTTTGACATAAGCCACTTTTCACCTTTAATGAATGAAATTCCAGGTAAAACTCCTTTGCCATGAAGAAGATCCAAATTCAACCAGTTCAGGCTAGTAAACCTGTTTGAAAGACCTTTTTTCAGTGAAATGCAGCTTAGTGCAAAAACAGGCTGCTCTTGCTCTGAAACGCTCATTTTTCACATAAGCCACTTTTCAGCCTTAGGCGACTGTACAGTGCTAAAACAGCCTCCAATCGCTCTGAAACGCTCATTTTTGACATAAGCCACTTTTCACCTTTAATGAATGAAATTCCAGGTAAAAACTCCTTTGCCATGAAGAAGATCCAAATTCAACCAGTTCAGGCTAGTAAACCTGTTTGAAAGACCTTTTTTCAGTGAAATGCAGCTTAGTGCAAAAACAGGCTGCTCTCGCTCTGAAACGCTCATTTTTCACAAAAGCCACTTTTCAGCGCTAAAACAGCCTCCAATCGCTCTGAAACGCTCATTTTTGACATAAGCCACTTTTCACCTTTAATGAATGAAATTCCAGGTAAAAACTCCTTTGCCATGAAGAAGATCCAAATTCAACCAGTTCAGGCTAGTAAACCTGTTTGAAAGACCTTTTTTCAATGAAATGCAGCTTAGTGCAAAAACAGGCTGCTCTCGCTCTGAAACGCTCATTTTTCACATAAGCCACTTTTCAGCGCTAAAACAGCCTCCAATCGCTCTGAAACGCTCATTTTTGACATAAGCCACTTTTCACCTTTAATGAATGAAATTCCAGGTAAAAACTCCTTTGCCATGAAGAAGATCCAAATTCAACCAGTTCAGGCTAGTAAACCTGTTTGAAAGACCTTTTTTCAGTGAAATGCAGCTTAGTGCAAAAACAGGCTGCTCTCGCTCTGAAACGCTCATTTTTCACAAAAGCCACTTTTCAGCGCTAAAACAGCCTCCAATCGCTCTGAAACGCTCATTTTTCCACATAAGCCACTTTTCAGCCTTAGGCGACTGTACAGTGCTAAAACAGCCTCCTATCGCTCTGAAACGCTCATTTTTGACATAACCCACTTTTCAGCCTTAATGAATTAAATTCCAGGTAAAAACTCCTTTGCCATGAAGAAGATCCAAATTCAACAAGTTCAGGCTAGTAAACCTGTTTGAAAGACCTTTTTTCAGTGAAATGCAGCTTAGTGCAAAAACAGGCTGCTCTCGCTCTGAAACGCTCATTTTTCACATAAGCCACTTTTCAGCGCTAAAACAGCATCCAATCGCTCTGAAACGTTCATTTTTGACATAAGCCACTTTTCAGCCTTAGGCGACTGTACAGTGCTAAAACAGCCTCCAATCGCTCTGAAACGCTCATTTTTGACATAAGCCACTTTTCAGCCTTAATGAATTAAATTCCAGGTAAAAACTCATTTGCCATGAAGAAGATCCAAATTCAACCAGTTCAGGCTAGTAAACCTGTTTGAAAGACCTTTTTTCAATGAAATGCAGCTTAGTGCAAAAACAGGCTGCTCTCGCTCTGAAACGCTCATTTTTCACATAAGCCACTTTTCAGCGCTAAAACAGCCTCCAATCGCTCTGAAACGCTCATTTTTGACATAACCCACTTTTCAGCCTTAATGAATTAAATTCCAGGTAAAAACTCCTTTGCCATGAAGAAGATCCAAATTCAACAAGTTCAGGCTAGTAAACCTGTTTGAAAGACCTTTTTTCAGTGAAATGCAGCTTAGTGCAAAAACAGGCTGCTCTCGCTCTGAAACGCTCATTTTTCACATAAGCCACTTTTCAGCGCTAAAACAGCCTCCAGTCGCTCTGAAACGCTCATTTTTGACATAAGCCACTTTTCAGCCTTAGGCGACTGTACAGTGCTAAAACAGCCTCCTATCGCTCTGAAACGCTCATTTTTGACATAACCCACTTTTCAGCCTTAATGAATTAAATTCCAGGTAAAAACTCCTTTGCCATGAAGAAGATCCAAATTCAACAAGTTCAGGCTAGTAAACCTGTTTGAAAGACCTTTTTTCAGTGAAATGCAGCTTAGTGCAAAAACAGGCTGCTCTCGCTCTGAAACGCTCATTTTTCACATAAGCCACTTTTCAGCGCTAAAACAGCATCCAATCGCTCTGAAACGTTCATTTTTGACATAAGCCACTTTTCAGCCTTAGGCGACTGTACAGTGCTAAAACAGCCTCCAATCGCTCTGAAACGCTCATTTTTGACATAAGCCACTTTTCAGCCTTAATGAATTAAATTCCAGGTAAAAACTCATTTGCCATGAAGAAGATCCAAATTCAACCAGTTCAGGCTAGTAAACCTGTTTGAAAGACCTTTTTTCAGTGAAATGCAGCTTAGTGCAAAAACAGGCTGCTCTCGCTCTGAAACGCTCATTTTTCACATAAGCCACTTTTCAGCCTTAGGCGACTGTACAGTGCAAAAACAGGCTGCTCTCGCTCTGAAACGCTCATTTTTGACATAAGCCACTTTTCACCTTTAATGAATGAAATTCCAGGTAAAAACTCCTTTGCCATGAAGAAGATCCAAATTCAACCAGTTCAGGCTAGTAAACCTGTTTGAAAGACCTTTTTTCAGTGAAATGCAGCTTAGTGCAAAAACAGGCTGCTCTCGCTCTGAAACGCTCATTTTTCACATAAGCCACTTTTCAGCCTTATAGGCGACTGTACAGTGCAAAAACAGCCTCCTCTCGCTCTGAAACGCTCATTTTTCACATAAGCCACTTTTCAGCCTTAGGCGACTGTACAGTGCTAAAACAGCCTCCTATCGCTCTGAAACGCTCATTTTTGACATAACCCACTTTTCAGCCTTAATGAATGAAATTCCAGGTAAAAACTCCTTTGCCATGAAGAAGATCCAAATTCAACAAGTTCAGGCTAGTAAACCTGTTTGAAAGACCTTTTTTCAGTGAAATGCAGCTTAGTGCAAAAACAGGCTGCTCTCGCTCTGAAACGCTCATTTTTCACATAAGCCACTTTTCAGCGCTAAAACAGCCTCCAATCGCTCTGAAACGCTCATTTTTGACATAAGCCACTTTTCAGCCTTAGGCGACTGTACAGTGCTAAAACAGCCTCCAATCGCTCTGAAACGCTCATTTTTCACATAAGCCACTTTTCAGCGCTAAAACAGCCTCCAATCGCTCTGAAACGCTCATTTTTGACATAAGCCACTTTTCACCTTTAATGAATGAAATTCCAGGTAAAAACTCCTTTGCCATGAAGAAGATCCAAATTCAACCAGTTCAGGCTAGTAAACCTGTTTGAAAGACCTTTTTTCAATGAAATGCAGCTTAGTGCAAAAACAGGCTGCTCTCGCTCTGAAACGCTCATTTTTCACATAAGCCACTTTTCAGCGCTAAAACAGCCTCCAATCGCTCTGAAACGCTCATTTTTGACATAAGCCACTTTTCACCTTTAATGAATGAAATTCCAGGTAAAAACTCCTTTGCCATGAAGAAGATCCAAATTCAACCAGTTCAGGCTAGTAAACCTGTTTGAAAGACCTTTTTTCAGTGAAATGCAGCTTAGTGCAAAAACAGGCTGCTCTCGCTCTGAAACGCTCATTTTTCACAAAAGCCACTTTTCAGCGCTAAAACAGCCTCCAATCGCTCTGAAACGCTCATTTTTCCACATAAGCCACTTTTCAGCCTTAGGCGACTGTACAGTGCTAAAACAGCCTCCTATCGCTCTGAAACGCTCATTTTTGACATAACCCACTTTTCAGCCTTAATGAATTAAATTCCAGGTAAAAACTCCTTTGCCATGAAGAAGATCCAAATTCAACAAGTTCAGGCTAGTAAACCTGTTTGAAAGACCTTTTTTCAGTGAAATGCAGCTTAGTGCAAAAACAGGCTGCTCTCGCTCTGAAACGCTCATTTTTCACATAAGCCACTTTTCAGCGCTAAAACAGCATCCAATCGCTCTGAAACGTTCATTTTTGACATAAGCCACTTTTCAGCCTTAGGCGACTGTACAGTGCTAAAACAGCCTCCAATCGCTCTGAAACGCTCATTTTTGACATAAGCCACTTTTCAGCCTTAATGAATTAAATTCCAGGTAAAAACTCATTTGCCATGAAGAAGATCCAAATTCAACCAGTTCAGGCTAGTAAACCTGTTTGAAAGACCTTTTTTCAATGAAATGCAGCTTAGTGCAAAAACAGGCTGCTCTCGCTCTGAAACGCTCATTTTTCACATAAGCCACTTTTCAGCGCTAAAACAGCCTCCAATCGCTCTGAAACGCTCATTTTTGACATAACCCACTTTTCAGCCTTAATGAATTAAATTCCAGGTAAAAACTCCTTTGCCATGAAGAAGATCCAAATTCAACAAGTTCAGGCTAGTAAACCTGTTTGAAAGACCTTTTTTCAGTGAAATGCAGCTTAGTGCAAAAACAGGCTGCTCTCGCTCTGAAACGCTCATTTTTCACATAAGCCACTTTTCAGCGCTAAAACAGCCTCCAGTCGCTCTGAAACGCTCATTTTTGACATAAGCCACTTTTCAGCCTTAGGCGACTGTACAGTGCTAAAACAGCCTCCTATCGCTCTGAAACGCTCATTTTTGACATAACCCACTTTTCAGCCTTAATGAATTAAATTCCAGGTAAAAACTCCTTTGCCATGAAGAAGATCCAAATTCAACAAGTTCAGGCTAGTAAACCTGTTTGAAAGACCTTTTTTCAGTGAAATGCAGCTTAGTGCAAAAACAGGCTGCTCTCGCTCTGAAACGCTCATTTTTCACATAAGCCACTTTTCAGCGCTAAAACAGCATCCAATCGCTCTGAAACGTTCATTTTTGACATAAGCCACTTTTCAGCCTTAGGCGACTGTACAGTGCTAAAACAGCCTCCAATCGCTCTGAAACGCTCATTTTTGACATAAGCCACTTTTCAGCCTTAATGAATTAAATTCCAGGTAAAAACTCATTTGCCATGAAGAAGATCCAAATTCAACCAGTTCAGGCTAGTAAACCTGTTTGAAAGACCTTTTTTCAGTGAAATGCAGCTTAGTGCAAAAACAGGCTGCTCTCGCTCTGAAACGCTCATTTTTCACATAAGCCACTTTTCAGCCTTAGGCGACTGTACAGTGCAAAAACAGGCTGCTCTCGCTCTGAAACGCTCATTTTTGACATAAGCCACTTTTCACCTTTAATGAATGAAATTCCAGGTAAAAACTCCTTTGCCATGAAGAAGATCCAAATTCAACCAGTTCAGGCTAGTAAACCTGTTTGAAAGACCTTTTTTCAGTGAAATGCAGCTTAGTGCAAAAACAGGCTGCTCTCGCTCTGAAACGCTCATTTTTCACATAAGCCACTTTTCAGCCTTATAGGCGACTGTACAGTGCAAAAACAGCCTCCTCTCGCTCTGAAACGCTCATTTTTCACATAAGCCACTTTTCAGCCTTAGGCGACTGTACAGTGCTAAAACAGCCTCCTATCGCTCTGAAACGCTCATTTTTGACATAACCCACTTTTCAGCCTTAATGAATGAAATTCCAGGTAAAAACTCCTTTGCCATGAAGAAGATCCAAATTCAACAAGTTCAGGCTAGTAAACCTGTTTGAAAGACCTTTTTTCAGTGAAATGCAGCTTAGTGCAAAAACAGGCTGCTCTCGCTCTGAAACGCTCATTTTTCACATAAGCCACTTTTCAGCGCTAAAACAGCCTCCAATCGCTCTGAAACGCTCATTTTTGACATAAGCCACTTTTCAGCCTTAGGCGACTGTACAGTGCTAAAACAGCCTCCAATCGCTCTGAAACGCTCATTTTTCACATAAGCCACTTTTCAGCGCTAAAACAGCCTCCAATCGCTCTGAAACGCTCATTTTTGACATAAGCCACTTTTCACCTTTAATGAATGAAATTCCAGGTAAAAACTCCTTTGCCATGAAGAAGATCCAAATTCAACGAGTTCAGGCTAGTAAACCTGTTTGAAAGACCTTTTTTCAGTGAAATGCAGCTTAGTGCAAAAACAGGCTGCTCTCGCTCTGAAACGCTCATTTTTCACAAAAGCCACTTTTCAGCGCTAAAACAGCCTCCAATCGCTCTGAAACGCTCATTTTTCCACATAAGCCACTTTTCAGCCTTAGGCGACTGTACAGTGCTAAAACAGCCTCCTATCGCTCTGAAACGCTCATTTTTGACATAACCCACTTTTCAGCCTTAATGAATTAAATTCCAGGTAAAAACTCCTTTGCCATGAAGAAGATCCAAATTCAACAAGTTCAGGCTAGTAAACCTGTTTGAAAGACCTTTTTTCAGTGAAATGCAGCTTAGTGCAAAAACAGGCTGCTCTCGCTCTGAAACGCTCATTTTTCACATAAGCCACTTTTCAGCGCTAAAACAGCATCCAATCGCTCTGAAACGTTCATTTTTGACATAAGCCACTTTTCAGCCTTAGGCGACTGTACAGTGCTAAAACAGCCTCCAATCGCTCTGAAACGCTCATTTTTGACATAAGCCACTTTTCAGCCTTAATGAATTAAATTCCAGGTAAAAACTCATTTGCCATGAAGAAGATCCAAATTCAACCAGTTCAGGCTAGTAAACCTGTTTGAAAGACCTTTTTTCAGTGAAATGCAGCTTAGTGCAAAAACAGGCTGCTCTCGCTCTGAAACGCTCATTTTTCACATAAGCCACTTTTCAGCCTTATAGGCGACTGTACAGTGCAAAAACAGCCTCCTCTCGCTCTGAAACGCTCATTTTTCACATAAGCCACTTTTCAGCCTTAGGCGACTGTACAGTGCTAAAACAGCCTCCTATCGCTCTGAAACGCTCATTTTTGACATAACCCACTTTTCAGCCTTAATGAATGAAATTCCAGGTAAAAACTCCTTTGCCATGAAGAAGATCCAAATTCAACAAGTTCAGGCTAGTAAACCTGTTTGAAAGACCTTTTTTCAGTGAAATGCAGCTTAGTGCAAAAACAGGCTGCTCTCGCTCTGAAACGCTCATTTTTCACATAAGCCACTTTTCAGCGCTAAAACAGCCTCCAATCGCTCTGAAACGCTCATTTTTGACATAAGCCACTTTTCAGCCTTAGGCGACTGTACAGTGCTAAAACAGCCTCCAATCGCTCTGAAACGCTCATTTTTCACATAAGCCACTTTTCAGCGCTAAAACAGCCTCCAATCGCTCTGAAACGCTCATTTTTGACATAAGCCACTTTTCACCTTTAATGAATGAAATTCCAGGTAAAAACTCCTTTGCCATGAAGAAGATCCAAATTCAACGAGTTCAGGCTAGTAAACCTGTTTGAAAGACCTTTTTTCAGTGAAATGCAGCTTAGTGCAAAAACAGGCTGCTCTCGCTCTGAAACGCTCATTTTTCACAAAAGCCACTTTTCAGCGCTAAAACAGCCTCCAATCGCTCTGAAACGCTCATTTTTCACATAAGCCACTTTTCAGCCTTAGGCGACTGTACAGTGCTAAAACAGCCTCCTATCGCTCTGAAACGCTCATTTTTGACATAACCCACTTTTCAGCCTTAATGAATTAAATTCCAGGTAAAAACTCCTTTGCCATGAAGAAGATCCAAATTCAACAAGTTCAGGCTAGTAAACCTGTTTGAAAGACCTTTTTTCAGTGAAATGCAGCTTAGTGCAAAAACAGGCTGCTCTCGCTCTGAAACGCTCATTTTTCACATAAGCCACTTTTCAGCGCTAAAACAGCCTCCAATCGCTCTGAAACGCTCATTTTTGACATAAGCCACTTTTCAGCCTTAGGCGACTGTACAGTGCTAAAACAGCCTCCAATCGCTCTGAAACGCTCATTTTTGACATAAGCCACTTTTCACCTTTAATGAATGAAATTCCAGGTAAAACTCCTTTGCCATGAAGAAGATCCAAATTCAACCAGTTCAGGCTAGTAAACCTGTTTGAAAGACCTTTTTTCAGTGAAATGCAGCTTAGTGCAAAAACAGGCTGCTCTTGCTCTGAAACGCTCATTTTTCACATAAGCCACTTTTCAGCCTTAGGCGACTGTACAGTGCTAAAACAGCCTCCAATCGCTCTGAAACGCTCATTTTTGACATAAGCCACTTTTCACCTTTAATGAATGAAATTCCAGGTAAAAACTCCTTTGCCATGAAGAAGATCCAAATTCAACCAGTTCAGGCTAGTAAACCTGTTTGAAAGACCTTTTTTCAGTGAAATGCAGCTTAGTGCAAAAACAGGCTGCTCTCGCTCTGAAACGCTCATTTTTCACAAAAGCCACTTTTCAGCGCTAAAACAGCCTCCAATCGCTCTGAAACGCTCATTTTTCACATAAGCCACTTTTCAGCCTTAGGCGACTGTACAGTGCAAAAACAGGCTGCTCTCGCTCTGAAACGCTCATTTTTGACATAAGCCACTTTTCACCTTTAATGAATGAAATTCCAGGTAAAAACTCCTTTGCCATGAAGAAGATCCAAATTCAACCAGTTCAGGCTAGTAAACCTGTTTGAAAGACCTTTTTTCAGTGAAATGCAGCTTAGTGCAAAAACAGGCTGCTCTCGCTCTGAAACGCTCATTTTTCACATAAGCCACTTTTCAGCCTTATAGGCGACTGTACAGTGCAAAAACAGCCTCCTCTCGCTCTGAAACGCTCATTTTTCACATAAGCCACTTTTCAGCCTTAGGCGACTGTACAGTGCTAAAACAGCCTCCTATCGCTCTGAAACGCTCATTTTTGACATAACCCACTTTTCAGCCTTAATGAATGAAATTCCAGGTAAAAACTCCTTTGCCATGAAGAAGATCCAAATTCAACAAGTTCAGGCTAGTAAACCTGTTTGAAAGACCTTTTTTCAGTGAAATGCAGCTTAGTGCAAAAACAGCCTCCTCTCGCTCTGAAACGCTCATTTTTCACATAAGCCACTTTTCAGCCTTAGGCGACTGTACAGTGCTAAAACAGCCTCCTATCGCTCTGAAACGCTCATTTTTGACATAACCCACTTTTCAGCCTTAATGAATTAAATTCCAGGTAAAAACTCCTTTGCCATGAAGAAGATCCAAATTCAACAAGTTCAGGCTAGTAAACCTGTTTGAAAGACCTTTTTTCAGTGAAATGCAGCTTAGTGCAAAAACAGGCTGCTCTCGCTCTGAAACGCTCATTTTTCACATAAGCCACTTTTCAGCGCTAAAACAGCCTCCAATCGCTCTGAAACGCTCATTTTTGACATAAGCCACTTTTCAGCCTTAGGCGACTGTACAGTGCTAAAACAGCCTCCAATCGCTCTGAAACGCTCATTTTTTACATAAGCCACTTTTCACCTTTAATGAATGAAATTCCAGGTAAAAACTCCTTTGCCATGAAGAAGATCCAAATTCAACCAGTTCAGGCTAGTAAACCTGTTTGAAAGACCTTTTTTCAGTGAAATGCAGCTTAGTGCAAAAACAGGCTGCTCTCGCTCTGAAACGCTCATTTTTCACATAAGCCACTTTTCAGCGCTAAAACAGCCTCCAATCGCTCTGAAACGCTCATTTTTGACATAAGCCACTTTTCACCTTTAATGAATGAAATTCAAGGTAAAAACTCCTTTGCCATGAAGAAGATCCAAATTCATGCAGTTCAGGCTAGTAAACCTGTTTGAAAGACCTTTTTTCAGTGAAATGCAGCTTAGTGCAAAAACAGGCTGCTCTCGCTCTGAAACGCTCATTTTTCACATAAGCCACTTTTCAGCCTTATAGGCGACTGTACAGTGCAAAAACAGCCTCCTCTCGCTCTGAAACGCTCATTTTTC
>NW_028175098.1:0-51196 GCF_965226575.1 Pagrus pagrus
GGAATTTCATTCATTAAAGGTGAAAAGTGGCTTATGTCAAAAATGAGCGTTTCAGAGCGATTGGAGGCTGTTTTAGCACTGTACAGTCGCCTAAGGCTGAAAAGTGGCTTATGTCAAAAATGAGCGTTTCAGAGCGATTGGAGGCTGTTTTAGCGCTGAAAAGTGGCTTATGTGAAAATTGAGCGTTTCAGAGCGAGAGCAGCCTGTTTTTGCACTAAGCTGCATTTCACTGAAAAAAGGTCTTTCAAACAGGTTTACTAGCCTGAACTGGTTGAATTTGTATCTTCTTCATGGCAAAGGAGTTTTTACCTGGAATTTCATTCATTAAGGGTGAAAAGTGGCTTATGTGAAAAATGAGCGTTTCAGAGCGAGAGCAGCCTGTTTTTGCACTAAGCTGCATTTCACTGAAAAAAGGTCTTTCAAACAGGTTTACTAGCCTGAACTGGTTGAATTTGGATCTTCTTCATGGCAAAGGAGTTTTTACCTGGAATTTCATTCATTAAAGGTGAAAAGTGGCTTATGTCAAAAATGAGCGTTTCAGAGCGATTGGAGGCTGTTTTAGCACTGTACAGTCGCCTAAGGCTGAAAAGTGGCTTATGTCAAAAATGAGCGTTTCAGAGCGAGAGCAGCCTGTTTTTGCACTAAGCTGCATTTCACTGAAAAAAGGTCTTTCAAACAGGTTTACTAGCCTGAACTGGTTGAATTTGGATCTTCTTCATGGCAAAGGAGTTTTTACCTGGAATTTAATTCATTAAGGCTGAAAAGTGGGTTATGTCAAAAATGAGCGTTTCAGAGCGATAGGAGGCTGTTTCAGCACTGTACAGTCGCCTAAGGCTGAAAAGTGGCTTATGTGAAAAATGAGCGTTTCAGAGCGATTGGAGGCTGTTTTAGCGCTGAAAAGTGGCTTATGTGAAAAATGAGCGTTTCAGAGCGAGAGCAGCCTGTTTTTGCACTAAGCTGCATTTCACTGAAAAAAGGTCTTTCAAACAGGTTTACTAGCCTGAACTGGTTGAATTTGGATCTTCTTCATGGCAAAGGAGTTTTTACCTGGAATTTAATTCATTAAGGCTGAAAAGTGGGTTATGTCAAAAATGAGCGTTTCAGAGCGATAGGAGGCTGTTTTAGCACTGTACAGTCGCCTAAGGCTGAAAAGTGGCTTATGTGAAAAATGAGCGTTTCAGAGCGAGAGCAGCCTGTTTTTGCACTAAGCTGCATTTCACTGAAAAAAGGTCTTTCAAACAGGTTTACTAGCCTGAACTTGTTGAATTTGGATCTTCTTCATGGCAAAGGAGTTTTTACCTGGAATTTCATTCATTAAAGGTGAAAAGTGGGTTATGTCAAAAATGAGCGTTTCAGAGCGATTGGAGGCTGTTTTAGCACTGTACAGTCGCCTAAGGCTGAAAAGTGGCTTATGTCAAAAATGAGCGTTTCAGAGCGAGAGCAGCCTGTTTTTGCACTAAGCTGCATTTCACTGAAAAAAGGTCTTTCAAACAGGTTTACTAGCCTGAACTGGTTGAATTTGGATCTTCTTCATGGCAAATGAGTTTTTACCTGGAATTTAATTCATTAAGGCTGAAAAGTGGGTTATGTCAAAAATGAGCGTTTCAGAGCGATAGGAGGCTGTTTTAGCACTGTACAGTCGCCTAAGGCTGAAAAGTGGCTTATGTGAAAAATGAGCGTTTCAGAGCGAGAGCAGCCTGTTTTTGCACTAAGCTGCATTTCACTGAAAAAAGGTCTTTCAAACAGGTTTACTAGCCTGAACTGGTTGAATTTGGATCTTCTTCATGGCAAAGGAGTTTTTACCTGGAATTTCATTCATTAAAGATGAAAAGTGGCTTATGTCAAAAATGAGCGTTTCAGAGCGATTGGAGGCTGTTTTAGCACTGTACAGTCGCCTAAGGCTGAAAAGTGGCTTATGTCAAAAATGAGCGTTTCAGAGCGAGAGCAGCCTGTTTTTGCACTAAGCTGCATTTCACTGAAAAAAGGTCTTTCAAACAGGTTTACTAGCCTGAACTGGTTGAATTTGGATCTTCTTCATGGCAAAGGAGTTTTTACCTGGAATTTAATTCATTAAGGCTGAAAAGTGGGTTATGTCAAAAATGAGCGTTTCAGAGCGATAGGAGGCTGTTTCAGCACTGTACAGTCGCCTAAGGCTGAAAAGTGGCTTATGTGAAAAATGAGCGTTTCAGAGCGATTGGAGGCTGTTTTAGCGCTGAAAAGTGGCTTATGTGAAAAATGAGCGTTTCAGAGCGAGAGCAGCCTGTTTTTGCACTAAGCTGCATTTCACTGAAAAAAGGTCTTTCAAACAGGTTTACTAGCCTGAACTGGTTGAATTTGGATCTTCTTCATGGCAAAGGAGTTTTTACCTGGAATTTAATTCATTAAGGCTGAAAAGTGGGTTATGTCAAAAATGAGCGTTTCAGAGCGATAGGAGGCTGTTTTAGCACTGTACAGTCGCCTAAGGCTGAAAAGTGGCTTATGTGAAAAATGAGCGTTTCAGAGCGAGAGCAGCCTGTTTTTGCACTAAGCTGCATTTCACTGAAAAAAGGTCTTTCAAACAGGTTTACTAGCCTGAACTTGTTGAATTTGGATCTTCTTCATGGCAAAGGAGTTTTTACCTGGAATTTCATTCATTAAAGGTGAAAAGTGGGTTATGTCAAAAATGAGCGTTTCAGAGCGATTGGAGGCTGTTTTAGCACTGTACAGTCGCCTAAGGCTGAAAAGTGGCTTATGTCAAAAATGAGCGTTTCAGAGCGAGAGCAGCCTGTTTTTGCACTAAGCTGCATTTCACTGAAAAAAGGTCTTTCAAACAGGTTTACTAGCCTGAACTGGTTGAATTTGGATCTTCTTCATGGCAAATGAGTTTTTACCTGGAATTTAATTCATTAAGGCTGAAAAGTGGGTTATGTCAAAAATGAGCGTTTCAGAGCGATAGGAGGCTGTTTTAGCACTGTACAGTCGCCTAAGGCTGAAAAGTGGCTTATGTGAAAAATGAGCGTTTCAGAGCGAGAGCAGCCTGTTTTTGCACTAAGCTGCATTTCACTGAAAAAAGGTCTTTCAAACAGGTTTACTAGCCTGAACTGGTTGAATTTGGATCTTCTTCATGGCAAAGGAGTTTTTACCTGGAATTTCATTCATTAAAGATGAAAAGTGGCTTATGTCAAAAATGAGCGTTTCAGAGCGATTGGAGGCTGTTTTAGCACTGTACAGTCGCCTAAGGCTGAAAAGTGGCTTATGTCAAAAATGAGCGTTTCAGAGCGATTGGAGGCTGTTTTAGCGCTGAAAAGTGGCTTATGTGAAAATTGAGCGTTTCAGAGCGAGAGCAGCCTGTTTTTGCACTAAGCTGCATTTCACTGAAAAAAGGTCTTTCAAACAGGTTTACTAGCCTGAACTGGTTGAATTTGTATCTTCTTCATGGCAAAGGAGTTTTTACCTGGAATTTCATTCATTAAGGGTGAAAAGTGGCTTATGTGAAAAATGAGCGTTTCAGAGCGAGAGCAGCCTGTTTTTGCACTAAGCTGCATTTCACTGAAAAAAGGTCTTTCAACCAGGTTTACTAGCCTGAACTGCATGAATTTGGATCTTCTTCATGGCAAAGGAGTTTTTACCTGGAATTTCATTCATTAAAGGTGAAAAGTGGGTTATGTCAAAAATGAGCGTTTCAGAGCGATTGGAGGCTGTTTTAGCGCTGAAAAGTGGCTTATGTGAAAAATGAGCGTTTCAGAGCGAGAGCAGCCTGTTTTTGCACTAAGCTGCATTTCACTGAAAAAAGGTCTTTCAAACAGGTTTACTAGCCTGAACTGGTTGAATTTGGATCTTCTTCATGGCAAATGAGTTTTTACCTGGAATTTAATTCATTAAGGCTGAAAAGTGGGTTATGTCAAAAATGAGCGTTTCAGAGCGATAGGAGGCTGTTTTAGCACTGTACAGTCGCCTAAGGCTGAAAAGTGGCTTATGTGAAAAATGAGCGTTTCAGAGCGAGAGCAGCCTGTTTTTGCACTAAGCTGCATTTCACTGAAAAAAGGTCTTTCAAACAGGTTTACTAGCCTGAACTGGTTGAATTTGTATCTTCTTCATGGCAAAGGAGTTTTTACCTGGAATTTCATTCATTAAGGGTGAAAAGTGGCTTATGTGAAAAATGAGCGTTTCAGAGCGAGAGCAGCCTGTTTTTGCACTAAGCTGCATTTCACTGAAAAAAGGTCTTTCAAACAGGTTTACTAGCCTGAACTGGTTGAATTTGTATCTTCTTCATGGCAAAGGAGTTTTTACCTGGAATTTCATTCATTAAGGGTGAAAAGTGGCTGATGTCAAAAATGAGCGTTTCAGAGCGATAGGAGGCTGTTTTAGCACTGTACATTCGCCTAAGGCTGAAAAGTGGCTCATGTGAAAAATGAGCGTTTCAGAGTGAGAGCAGCCTGTTTTTGCACTAAGCTGCATTTCACTGAAAAAAGGTCTTTCAAACAGGTTTACTAGCCTGAACTCGTTGAATTTGGATCTTCTTCATGGCAAAGGAGTTTTTACCTGGAATTTCATTCATTAAGGCTGAAAAGTGGCTTATGTGAAAAATGAGCGTTTCAGAGCGAGAGCAGCCTGTTTTTGCACTAAGCTGCATTTCACTGAAAAAAGGTCTTTCAAACAGGTTTACTAGCCTGAACTGGTTGAATTTGTATCTTTTTCATGGCAAAGGAGTTTTTACCTGGAATTTCATTCATTAAGGGTGAAAAGTGGCTGATGTCAAAAATGAGCGTTTCAGAGCGATAGGAGGCTGTTTTAGCGCTGAAAAGTGGCTTATGTGAAAAATGAGCGTTTCAGAGCGAGAGCAGCCTGTTTTTGCACTAAGCTGCATTTCACTGAAAAAAGGTCTTTCAAACAGGTTTACTAGCCTGAACTGGTTGAATTTGTATCTTCTTCATGGCAAAGGAGTTTTTACCTGGAATTTCATTCATTAAGGGTGAAAAGTGGCTGATGTCAAAAATGAGCGTTTCAGAGCGATAGGAGGCTGTTTTAGCACTGTACAGTCGCTTAAGGCTGAAAAGTGGCTTATGTGAAAAATGAGCGTTTCAGAGCGAGAGCAGCCTGTTTTTGCACTAAGCTGCATTTCACTGAAAAAAGGTCTTTCAAACAGGTTTACTAGCCTGAACTGGTTGAATTTGTATCTTCTTCATGGCAAAGGAGTTTTTACCTGGAATTTCATTCATTAAGGGTGAAAAGTGGCTGATGTCAAAAATGAGCGTTTCAGAGCGATAGGAGGCTGTTTTAGCACTGTACAGTCGCCTAAGGCTGAAAAGTGGCTTATGTGAAAAATGAGCGTTTCAGGGCGAGAGCAGCCTGTTTTTGCACTAAGCTGCATTTCACTGAAAAAAGGTCTTTCAAACAGGTTTACTAGCCTGAACTCGTTGAATTTGGATCTTCTTCATGGCAAAGGAGTTTTTACCTGGAATTTCATTCATTAAGGGTGAAAAGTGGCTTATGTCAAAAATGAGCGTTTCAGAGCGATACAAGGCTGTTTTAGCACTGTACAGTCGCCTAAGCTGCATTTCACTGAAAAAAGGTCTTTCAAACAGGTTTACTAGCCTGAACTGGTTGAATTTGTATCTTCTTCATGGCAAAGGAGTTTTTACCTGGAATTTCATTCATTAAAGGTGAAAAGTGGCTTATGTGAAAAATGAGCGTTTCAGAGCGAGAGCAGCCTGTTTTTGCACTAAGCTGCATTTCACTGAAAAAAGGTCTTTCAAACAGGTTTACTAGCCTGAACTCGTTGAATTTGGATCTTCTTCATGGCAAAGGAGTTTTTACCTGGAATTTAATTCATTAAGGCTGAAAAGTGGGTTATGTCAAAAATGAGCGTTTCAGAGCGATAGGAGGCTGTTTTAGCACTGTACAGTCTCCTAAGGCTGAAAAGTGGCTTATGTGAAAAATGAGCGTTTCAGAGCGAGAGCAGCCTGTTTTTGCACTAAGCTGCATTTCACTGAAAAAAGGTCTTTCAAACAGGTTTACTAGCCTGAACTGGTTGAATTTGGATCTTCTTCATGGCAAAGGAGTTTTTACCTGGAATTTAATTCATTAAGGCTGAAAATTGGGTTATGTCAAAAATGAGCGTTTCAGAACGATAGGAGGCTGTTTTAGCACTGTACAGTCGACTAAGGCTGAAAAGTGGCTTATGTGAAAAATGAGCGTTTCAGAGCGAGAGGAGGCTGTTTTAGCACTGTACAGTCGCCTAAGGCTGAAAAGTGGCTTATGTGAAAAATGAGCGTTTCAGAGCGAGAGCAGCCTGTTTTTGCACTAAGCTGCATTTCACTGAAAAAAGGTCTTTCAAACAGGTTTACTAGCCTGAACTGCATGAATTTGGATCTTCTTCATGGCAAAGGAGTTTTTACCTGGAATTTCATTCATTAAAGGTGAAAAGTGGCTTATGTCAAAAATGAGCGTTTCAGAGCGATTGGAGGCTGTTTTAGCGCTGAAAAGTGGCTTATGTGAAAAATGAGCGTTTCAGAGCGAGAGCAGCCTGTTTTTGCACTAAGCTGCATTTCACTGAAAAAAGGTCTTTCAAACAGGTTTACTAGCCTGAACTGGTTGAATTTGGATCTTCTTCATGGCAAAGGAGTTTTTACCTGGAATTTCATTCATTAAAGGTGAAAAGTGGCTTATGTCAAAAATGAGCGTTTCAGAGCGATTGGAGGCTGTTTTAGCACTGTACAGTCGCCTAAGGCTGAAAAGTGGCTTATGTGAAAAATGAGCGTTTCAGAGCGAGAGCAGCCTGTTTTTGCACTAAGCTGCATTTCACTGAAAAAAGGTCTTTCAAACAGGTTTACTAGCCTGAACTGGTTGAATTTGGATCTTCTTCATGGCAAAGGAGTTTTTACCTGGAATTTCATTCATTAAAGGTGAAAAGTGGCGTATGTCAAAAATGAGCGTTTCAGAGCGATTGGAGGCTGTTTTAGCACTGTACAGTCGACTAAGGCTGAAAAGTGGCTTATGTGAAAAATGAGCGTTTCAGAGCGATTGGAGGCTGTTTTAGCACTGTACAGTCGCCTAAGGCTGAAAAGTGGCTTATGTCAAAAATGAGCGTTTCAGAGCGATTGGAGGCTGTTTTAGCGCTGAAAAGTGGCTTATGTGAAAAATGAGCGTTTCAGAGCGAGAGCAGCCTGTTTTTGCACTAAGCTGCATTTCACTGAAAAAAGGTCTTTCAAACAGGTTTACTAGCCTGAACTTGTTGAATTTGGATCTTCTTCATGGCAAAGGAGTTTTTACCTGGAATTTAATTCATTAAGGCTGAAAAGTGGGTTATGTCAAAAATGAGCGTTTCAGAGCGATAGGAGGCTGTTTTAGCACTGTACAGTCGCCTAAGGCTGAAAAGTGGCTTATGTGAAAAATGAGCGTTTCAGAGCGAGAGCAGCCTGTTTTTGCACTAAGCTGCATTTCACTGAAAAAAGGTCTTTCAAACAGGTTTACTAGCCTGAACTGCATGAATTTGGATCTTCTTCATGGCAAAGGAGTTTTTACCTGGAATTTCATTCATTAAGGGTGAAAAGTGGCTGATGTCAAAAATGAGCGTTTCAGAGCGATAGGAGGCTGTTTTAGCGCTGAAAAGTGGCTTATGTGAAAAATGAGCGTTTCAGAGCGAGAGCAGCCTGTTTTTGCACTAAGCTGCATTTCACTGAAAAAAGGTCTTTCAAACAGGTTTACTAGCCTGAACTGGTTGAATTTGTATCTTCTTCATGGCAAAGGAGTTTTTACCTGGAATTTCATTCATTAAGGGTGAAAAGTGGCTGATGTCAAAAATGAGCGTTTCAGAGCGATAGGAGGCTGTTTTAGCACTGTACAGTCGCTTAAGGCTGAAAAGTGGCTTATGTGAAAAATGAGCGTTTCAGAGCGAGAGCAGCCTGTTTTTGCACTAAGCTGCATTTCACTGAAAAAAGGTCTTTCAAACAGGTTTACTAGCCTGAACTGGTTGAATTTGTATCTTCTTCATGGCAAAGGAGTTTTTACCTGGAATTTCATTCATTAAGGGTGAAAAGTGGCTGATGTCAAAAATGAGCGTTTCAGAGCGATAGGAGGCTGTTTTAGCACTGTACAGTCGCCTAAGGCTGAAAAGTGGCTTATGTGAAAAATGAGCGTTTCAGGGCGAGAGCAGCCTGTTTTTGCACTAAGCTGCATTTCACTGAAAAAAGGTCTTTCAAACAGGTTTACTAGCCTGAACTCGTTGAATTTGGATCTTCTTCATGGCAAAGGAGTTTTTACCTGGAATTTCATTCATTAAGGGTGAAAAGTGGCTTATGTCAAAAATGAGCGTTTCAGAGCGATACAAGGCTGTTTTAGCACTGTACAGTCGCCTAAGCTGCATTTCACTGAAAAAAGGTCTTTCAAACAGGTTTACTAGCCTGAACTGGTTGAATTTGTATCTTCTTCATGGCAAAGGAGTTTTTACCTGGAATTTCATTCATTAAAGGTGAAAAGTGGCTTATGTGAAAAATGAGCGTTTCAGAGCGAGAGCAGCCTGTTTTTGCACTAAGCTGCATTTCACTGAAAAAAGGTCTTTCAAACAGGTTTACTAGCCTGAACTCGTTGAATTTGGATCTTCTTCATGGCAAAGGAGTTTTTACCTGGAATTTAATTCATTAAGGCTGAAAAGTGGGTTATGTCAAAAATGAGCGTTTCAGAGCGATAGGAGGCTGTTTTAGCACTGTACAGTCGACTAAGGCTGAAAAGTGGCTTATGTGAAAAATGAGCGTTTCAGAGCGAGAGGAGGCTGTTTTAGCACTGTACAGTCGCCTAAGGCTGAAAAGTGGCTTATGTGAAAAATGAGCGTTTCAGAGCGAGAGCAGCCTGTTTTTGCACTAAGCTGCATTTCACTGAAAAAAGGTCTTTCAAACAGGTTTACTAGCCTGAACTGCATGAATTTGGATCTTCTTCATGGCAAAGGAGTTTTTACCTGGAATTTCATTCATTAAAGGTGAAAAGTGGCTTATGTCAAAAATGAGCGTTTCAGAGCGATTGGAGGCTGTTTTAGCGCTGAAAAGTGGCTTATGTGAAAAATGAGCGTTTCAGAGCGAGAGCAGCCTGTTTTTGCACTAAGCTGCATTTCACTGAAAAAAGGTCTTTCAAACAGGTTTACTAGCCTGAACTGGTTGAATTTGGATCTTCTTCATGGCAAAGGAGTTTTTACCTGGAATTTCATTCATTAAAGGTGAAAAGTGGCTTATGTCAAAAATGAGCGTTTCAGAGCGATTGGAGGCTGTTTTAGCACTGTACAGTCGCCTAAGGCTGAAAAGTGGCTTATGTGAAAAATGAGCGTTTCAGAGCGAGAGCAGCCTGTTTTTGCACTAAGCTGCATTTCACTGAAAAAAGGTCTTTCAAACAGGTTTACTAGCCTGAACTGGTTGAATTTGGATCTTCTTCATGGCAAAGGAGTTTTTACCTGGAATTTCATTCATTAAAGGTGAAAAGTGGCGTATGTCAAAAATGAGCGTTTCAGAGCGATTGGAGGCTGTTTTAGCACTGTACAGTCGACTAAGGCTGAAAAGTGGCTTATGTGAAAAATGAGCGTTTCAGAGCGATTGGAGGCTGTTTTAGCACTGTACAGTCGCCTAAGGCTGAAAAGTGGCTTATGTCAAAAATGAGCGTTTCAGAGCGATTGGAGGCTGTTTTAGCGCTGAAAAGTGGCTTATGTGAAAAATGAGCGTTTCAGAGCGAGAGCAGCCTGTTTTTGCACTAAGCTGCATTTCACTGAAAAAAGGTCTTTCAAACAGGTTTACTAGCCTGAACTTGTTGAATTTGGATCTTCTTCATGGCAAAGGAGTTTTTACCTGGAATTTAATTCATTAAGGCTGAAAAGTGGGTTATGTCAAAAATGAGCGTTTCAGAGCGATAGGAGGCTGTTTTAGCACTGTACAGTCGCCTAAGGCTGAAAAGTGGCTTATGTGAAAAATGAGCGTTTCAGAGCGAGAGCAGCCTGTTTTTGCACTAAGCTGCATTTCACTGAAAAAAGGTCTTTCAAACAGGTTTACTAGCCTGAACTGCATGAATTTGGATCTTCTTCATGGCAAAGGAGTTTTTACCTGGAATTTCATTCATTAAGGGTGAAAAGTGGCTGATGTCAAAAATGAGCGTTTCAGAGCGATAGGAGGCTGTTTTAGCGCTGAAAAGTGGCTTATGTGAAAAATGAGCGTTTCAGAGCGAGAGCAGCCTGTTTTTGCACTAAGCTGCATTTCACTGAAAAAAGGTCTTTCAAACAGGTTTACTAGCCTGAACTGGTTGAATTTGTATCTTCTTCATGGCAAAGGAGTTTTTACCTGGAATTTCATTCATTAAGGGTGAAAAGTGGCTGATGTCAAAAATGAGCGTTTCAGAGCGATAGGAGGCTGTTTTAGCACTGTACAGTCGCTTAAGGCTGAAAAGTGGCTTATGTGAAAAATGAGCGTTTCAGAGCGAGAGCAGCCTGTTTTTGCACTAAGCTGCATTTCACTGAAAAAAGGTCTTTCAAACAGGTTTACTAGCCTGAACTGGTTGAATTTGTATCTTCTTCATGGCAAAGGAGTTTTTACCTGGAATTTCATTCATTAAGGGTGAAAAGTGGCTGATGTCAAAAATGAGCGTTTCAGAGCGATAGGAGGCTGTTTTAGCACTGTACAGTCGCCTAAGGCTGAAAAGTGGCTTATGTGAAAAATGAGCGTTTCAGGGCGAGAGCAGCCTGTTTTTGCACTAAGCTGCATTTCACTGAAAAAAGGTCTTTCAAACAGGTTTACTAGCCTGAACTCGTTGAATTTGGATCTTCTTCATGGCAAAGGAGTTTTTACCTGGAATTTCATTCATTAAGGGTGAAAAGTGGCTTATGTCAAAAATGAGCGTTTCAGAGCGATACAAGGCTGTTTTAGCACTGTACAGTCGCCTAAGCTGCATTTCACTGAAAAAAGGTCTTTCAAACAGGTTTACTAGCCTGAACTGGTTGAATTTGTATCTTCTTCATGGCAAAGGAGTTTTTACCTGGAATTTCATTCATTAAAGGTGAAAAGTGGCTTATGTGAAAAATGAGCGTTTCAGAGCGAGAGCAGCCTGTTTTTGCACTAAGCTGCATTTCACTGAAAAAAGGTCTTTCAAACAGGTTTACTAGCCTGAACTCGTTGAATTTGGATCTTCTTCATGGCAAAGGAGTTTTTACCTGGAATTTAATTCATTAAGGCTGAAAAGTGGGTTATGTCAAAAATGAGCGTTTCAGAGCGATAGGAGGCTGTTTTAGCACTGTACAGTCTCCTAAGGCTGAAAAGTGGCTTATGTGAAAAATGAGCGTTTCAGAGCGAGAGCAGCCTGTTTTTGCACTAAGCTGCATTTCACTGAAAAAAGGTCTTTCAAACAGGTTTACTAGCCTGAACTGGTTGAATTTGGATCTTCTTCATGGCAAAGGAGTTTTTACCTGGAATTTAATTCATTAAGGCTGAAAATTGGGTTATGTCAAAAATGAGCGTTTCAGAACGATAGGAGGCTGTTTTAGCACTGTACAGTCGACTAAGGCTGAAAAGTGGCTTATGTGAAAAATGAGCGTTTCAGAGCGAGAGGAGGCTGTTTTAGCACTGTACAGTCGCCTAAGGCTGAAAAGTGGCTTATGTGAAAAATGAGCGTTTCAGAGCGAGAGCAGCCTGTTTTTGCACTAAGCTGCATTTCACTGAAAAAAGGTCTTTCAAACAGGTTTACTAGCCTGAACTGCATGAATTTGGATCTTCTTCATGGCAAAGGAGTTTTTACCTGGAATTTCATTCATTAAAGGTGAAAAGTGGCTTATGTCAAAAATGAGCGTTTCAGAGCGATTGGAGGCTGTTTTAGCGCTGAAAAGTGGCTTATGTGAAAAATGAGCGTTTCAGAGCGAGAGCAGCCTGTTTTTGCACTAAGCTGCATTTCACTGAAAAAAGGTCTTTCAAACAGGTTTACTAGCCTGAACTGGTTGAATTTGGATCTTCTTCATGGCAAAGGAGTTTTTACCTGGAATTTCATTCATTAAAGGTGAAAAGTGGCTTATGTCAAAAATGAGCGTTTCAGAGCGATTGGAGGCTGTTTTAGCACTGTACAGTCGCCTAAGGCTGAAAAGTGGCTTATGTGAAAAATGAGCGTTTCAGAGCGAGAGCAGCCTGTTTTTGCACTAAGCTGCATTTCACTGAAAAAAGGTCTTTCAAACAGGTTTACTAGCCTGAACTGGTTGAATTTGGATCTTCTTCATGGCAAAGGAGTTTTTACCTGGAATTTCATTCATTAAAGGTGAAAAGTGGCGTATGTCAAAAATGAGCGTTTCAGAGCGATTGGAGGCTGTTTTAGCACTGTACAGTCGACTAAGGCTGAAAAGTGGCTTATGTGAAAAATGAGCGTTTCAGAGCGATTGGAGGCTGTTTTAGCACTGTACAGTCGCCTAAGGCTGAAAAGTGGCTTATGTCAAAAATGAGCGTTTCAGAGCGATTGGAGGCTGTTTTAGCGCTGAAAAGTGGCTTATGTGAAAAATGAGCGTTTCAGAGCGAGAGCAGCCTGTTTTTGCACTAAGCTGCATTTCACTGAAAAAAGGTCTTTCAAACAGGTTTACTAGCCTGAACTTGTTGAATTTGGATCTTCTTCATGGCAAAGGAGTTTTTACCTGGAATTTAATTCATTAAGGCTGAAAAGTGGGTTATGTCAAAAATGAGCGTTTCAGAGCGATAGGAGGCTGTTTTAGCACTGTACAGTCGCCTAAGGCTGAAAAGTGGCTTATGTGAAAAATGAGCGTTTCAGAGCGAGAGCAGCCTGTTTTTGCACTAAGCTGCATTTCACTGAAAAAAGGTCTTTCAAACAGGTTTACTAGCCTGAACTTGTTGAATTTGGATCTTCTTCATGGCAAAGGAGTTTTTACCTGGAATTTAATTCATTAAGGCTGAAAAGTGGGTTATGTCAAAAATGAGCGTTTCAGAGCGATAGGAGGCTGTTTTAGCACTGTACAGTCGCCTAAGGCTGAAAAGTGGCTTATGTGAAAAATGAGCGTTTCAGAGCGAGAGCAGCCTGTTTTTGCACTAAGCTGCATTTCACTGAAAAAAGGTCTTTCAAACAGGTTTACTAGCCTGAACTGCATGAATTTGGATCTTCTTCATGGCAAAGGAGTTTTTACCTGGAATTTCATTCATTAAAGGTGAAAAGTGGCTTATGTCAAAAATGAGCGTTTCAGAGCGATTGGAGGCTGTTTTAGCGCTGAAAAGTGGCTTATGTGAAAAATGAGCGTTTCAGAGCGAGAGCAGCCTGTTTTTGCACTAAGCTGCATTTCACTGAAAAAAGGTCTTTCAAACAGGTTTACTAGCCTGAACTGGTTGAATTTGGATCTTCTTCATGGCAAAGGAGTTTTTACCTGGAATTTCATTCATTAAAGGTGAAAAGTGGCTTATGTCAAAAATGAGCGTTTCAGAGCGATTGGAGGCTGTTTTAGCACTGTACAGTCGCCTAAGGCTGAAAAGTGGCTTATGTGAAAAATGAGCGTTTCAGAGCGAGAGCAGCCTGTTTTTGCACTAAGCTGCATTTCACTGAAAAAAGGTCTTTCAAACAGGTTTACTAGCCTGAACTGGTTGAATTTGGATCTTCTTCATGGCAAAGGAGTTTTTACCTGGAATTTCATTCATTAAAGGTGAAAAGTGGCGTATGTCAAAAATGAGCGTTTCAGAGCGATTGGAGGCTGTTTTAGCACTGTACAGTCGACTAAGGCTGAAAAGTGGCTTATGTGAAAAATGAGCGTTTCAGAGCGATTGGAGGCTGTTTTAGCACTGTACAGTCGCCTAAGGCTGAAAAGTGGCTTATGTCAAAAATGAGCGTTTCAGAGCGATTGGAGGCTGTTTTAGCGCTGAAAAGTGGCTTATGTGAAAAATGAGCGTTTCAGAGCGAGAGCAGCCTGTTTTTGCACTAAGCTGCATTTCACTGAAAAAAGGTCTTTCAAACAGGTTTACTAGCCTGAACTTGTTGAATTTGGATCTTCTTCATGGCAAAGGAGTTTTTACCTGGAATTTAATTCATTAAGGCTGAAAAGTGGGTTATGTCAAAAATGAGCGTTTCAGAGCGATAGGAGGCTGTTTTAGCACTGTACAGTCGCCTAAGGCTGAAAAGTGGCTTATGTGAAAAATGAGCGTTTCAGAGCGAGAGCAGCCTGTTTTTGCACTAAGCTGCATTTCACTGAAAAAAGGTCTTTCAAACAGGTTTACTAGCCTGAACTGCATGAATTTGGATCTTCTTCATGGCAAAGGAGTTTTTACCTGGAATTTCATTCATTAAAGGTGAAAAGTGGCTTATGTCAAAAATGAGCGTTTCAGAGCGATTGGAGGCTGTTTTAGCGCTGAAAAGTGGCTTATGTGAAAAATGAGCGTTTCAGAGCGAGAGCAGCCTGTTTTTGCACTAAGCTGCATTTCACTGAAAAAAGGTCTTTCAAACAGGTTTACTAGCCTGAACTGGTTGAATTTGGATCTTCTTCATGGCAAAGGAGTTTTTACCTGGAATTTCATTCATTAAAGGTGAAAAGTGGCTTATGTCAAAAATGAGCGTTTCAGAGCGATTGGAGGCTGTTTTAGCACTGTACAGTCGCCTAAGGCTGAAAAGTGGCTTATGTCAAAAATGAGCGTTTCAGAGCGATTGGAGGCTGTTTTAGCGCTGAAAAGTCGCTTATGTGAAAAATGAGCGTTTCAGAGCGATAGGAGGCTGTTTTAGCACTGTACAGTCGCTTAAGGCTGAAAAGTGGCTTATGTGAAAAATGAGCGTTTCAGAGCGAGAGCAGCCTGTTTTTGCACTAAGCTGCATTTCACTGAAAAAAGGTCTTTCAAACAGGTTTACTAGCCTGAACTGGTTGAATTTGTATCTTCTTCATGGCAAAGGAGTTTTTACCTGGAATTTCATTCATTAAGGGTGAAAAGTGGCTGATGTCAAAAATGAGCGTTTCAGAGCGATAGGAGGCTGTTTTAGCACTGTACAGTCGCCTAAGGCTGAAAAGTGGCTTATGTGAAAAATGAGCGTTTCAGGGCGAGAGCAGCCTGTTTTTGCACTAAGCTGCATTTCACTGAAAAAAGGTCTTTCAAACAGGTTTACTAGCCTGAACTCGTTGAATTTGGATCTTCTTCATGGCAAAGGAGTTTTTACCTGGAATTTCATTCATTAAGGGTGAAAAGTGGCTTATGTCAAAAATGAGCGTTTCAGAGCGATACAAGGCTGTTTTAGCACTGTACAGTCGCCTAAGCTGCATTTCACTGAAAAAAGGTCTTTCAAACAGGTTTACTAGCCTGAACTGGTTGAATTTGTATCTTCTTCATGGCAAAGGAGTTTTTACCTGGAATTTCATTCATTAAAGGTGAAAAGTGGCTTATGTGAAAAATGAGCGTTTCAGAGCGAGAGCAGCCTGTTTTTGCACTAAGCTGCATTTCACTGAAAAAAGGTCTTTCAAACAGGTTTACTAGCCTGAACTCGTTGAATTTGGATCTTCTTCATGGCAAAGGAGTTTTTACCTGGAATTTAATTCATTAAGGCTGAAAAGTGGGTTATGTCAAAAATGAGCGTTTCAGAGCGATAGGAGGCTGTTTTAGCACTGTACAGTCTCCTAAGGCTGGAAAGTGGCTTATGTGAAAAATGAGCGTTTCAGAGCGAGAGCAGCCTGTTTTTGCACTAAGCTGCATTTCACTGAAAAAAGGTCTTTCAAACAGGTTTACTAGCCTGAACTGGTTGAATTTGGATCTTCTTCATGGCAAAGGAGTTTTTACCTGGAATTTAATTCATTAAGGCTGAAAATTGGGTTATGTCAAAAATGAGCGTTTCAGAACGATAGGAGGCTGTTTTAGCACTGTACAGTCGACTAAGGCTGAAAAGTGGCTTATGTGAAAAATGAGCGTTTCAGAGCGAGAGCAGCCTGTTTTTGCACTAAGCTGCATTTCACTGAAAAAAGGTCTTTCAAACAGGTTTACTAGCCTGAACTGCATGAATTTGGATCTTCTTCATGGCAAAGGAGTTTTTACCTGGAATTTCATTCATTAAAGGTGAAAAGTGGCTTATGTCAAAAATGAGCGTTTCAGAGCGATTGGAGGCTGTTTTAGCGCTGAAAAGTGGCTTATGTGAAAAATGAGCGTTTCAGAGCGAGAGCAGCCTGTTTTTGCACTAAGCTGCATTTCACTGAAAAAAGGTCTTTCAAACAGGTTTACTAGCCTGAACTGGTTGAATTTGGATCTTCTTCATGGCAAAGGAGTTTTTACCTGGAATTTCATTCATTAAAGGTGAAAAGTGGCTTATGTCAAAAATGAGCGTTTCAGAGCGATTGGAGGCTGTTTTAGCACTGTACAGTCGCCTAAGGCTGAAAAGTGGCTTATGTGAAAAATGAGCGTTTCAGAGCGAGAGCAGCCTGTTTTTGCACTAAGCTGCATTTCACTGAAAAAAGGTCTTTCAAACAGGTTTACTAGCCTGAACTGGTTGAATTTGGATCTTCTTCATGGCAAAGGAGTTTTTACCTGGAATTTCATTCATTAAAGGTGAAAAGTGGCGTATGTCAAAAATGAGCGTTTCAGAGCGATTGGAGGCTGTTTTAGCACTGTACAGTCGACTAAGGCTGAAAAGTGGCTTATGTGAAAAATGAGCGTTTCAGAGCGATTGGAGGCTGTTTTAGCACTGTACAGTCGCCTAAGGCTGAAAAGTGGCTTATGTCAAAAATGAGCGTTTCAGAGCGATTGGAGGCTGTTTTAGCGCTGAAAAGTGGCTTATGTGAAAAATGAGCGTTTCAGAGCGAGAGCAGCCTGTTTTTGCACTAAGCTGCATTTCACTGAAAAAAGGTCTTTCAAACAGGTTTACTAGCCTGAACTTGTTGAATTTGGATCTTCTTCATGGCAAAGGAGTTTTTACCTGGAATTTAATTCATTAAGGCTGAAAAGTGGGTTATGTCAAAAATGAGCGTTTCAGAGCGATAGGAGGCTGTTTTAGCACTGTACAGTCGCCTAAGGCTGAAAAGTGGCTTATGTGAAAAATGAGCGTTTCAGAGCGAGAGCAGCCTGTTTTTGCACTAAGCTGCATTTCACTGAAAAAAGGTCTTTCAAACAGGTTTACTAGCCTGAACTTGTTGAATTTGGATCTTCTTCATGGCAAAGGAGTTTTTACCTGGAATTTAATTCATTAAGGCTGAAAAGTGGGTTATGTCAAAAATGAGCGTTTCAGAGCGATAGGAGGCTGTTTTAGCACTGTACAGTCGCCTAAGGCTGAAAAGTGGCTTATGTGAAAAATGAGCGTTTCAGAGCGAGAGCAGCCTGTTTTTGCACTAAGCTGCATTTCACTGAAAAAAGGTCTTTCAAACAGGTTTACTAGCCTGAACTGCATGAATTTGGATCTTCTTCATGGCAAAGGAGTTTTTACCTGGAATTTCATTCATTAAAGGTGAAAAGTGGCTTATGTCAAAAATGAGCGTTTCAGAGCGATTGGAGGCTGTTTTAGCGCTGAAAAGTGGCTTATGTGAAAAATGAGCGTTTCAGAGCGAGAGCAGCCTGTTTTTGCACTAAGCTGCATTTCACTGAAAAAAGGTCTTTCAAACAGGTTTACTAGCCTGAACTGGTTGAATTTGGATCTTCTTCATGGCAAAGGAGTTTTTACCTGGAATTTCATTCATTAAAGGTGAAAAGTGGCTTATGTCAAAAATGAGCGTTTCAGAGCGATTGGAGGCTGTTTTAGCACTGTACAGTCGCCTAAGGCTGAAAAGTGGCTTATGTGAAAAATGAGCGTTTCAGAGCGAGAGCAGCCTGTTTTTGCACTAAGCTGCATTTCACTGAAAAAAGGTCTTTCAAACAGGTTTACTAGCCTGAACTGGTTGAATTTGGATCTTCTTCATGGCAAAGGAGTTTTTACCTGGAATTTCATTCATTAAAGGTGAAAAGTGGCGTATGTCAAAAATGAGCGTTTCAGAGCGATTGGAGGCTGTTTTAGCACTGTACAGTCGACTAAGGCTGAAAAGTGGCTTATGTGAAAAATGAGCGTTTCAGAGCGATTGGAGGCTGTTTTAGCACTGTACAGTCGCCTAAGGCTGAAAAGTGGCTTATGTCAAAAATGAGCGTTTCAGAGCGATTGGAGGCTGTTTTAGCGCTGAAAAGTGGCTTATGTGAAAAATGAGCGTTTCAGAGCGAGAGCAGCCTGTTTTTGCACTAAGCTGCATTTCACTGAAAAAAGGTCTTTCAAACAGGTTTACTAGCCTGAACTTGTTGAATTTGGATCTTCTTCATGGCAAAGGAGTTTTTACCTGGAATTTAATTCATTAAGGCTGAAAAGTGGGTTATGTCAAAAATGAGCGTTTCAGAGCGATAGGAGGCTGTTTTAGCACTGTACAGTCGCCTAAGGCTGAAAAGTGGCTTATGTGAAAAATGAGCGTTTCAGAGCGAGAGCAGCCTGTTTTTGCACTAAGCTGCATTTCACTGAAAAAAGGTCTTTCAAACAGGTTTACTAGCCTGAACTGCATGAATTTGGATCTTCTTCATGGCAAAGGAGTTTTTACCTGGAATTTCATTCATTAAAGGTGAAAAGTGGCTTATGTCAAAAATGAGCGTTTCAGAGCGATTGGAGGCTGTTTTAGCGCTGAAAAGTGGCTTATGTGAAAAATGAGCGTTTCAGAGCGAGAGCAGCCTGTTTTTGCACTAAGCTGCATTTCACTGAAAAAAGGTCTTTCAAACAGGTTTACTAGCCTGAACTGGTTGAATTTGGATCTTCTTCATGGCAAAGGAGTTTTTACCTGGAATTTCATTCATTAAAGGTGAAAAGTGGCTTATGTCAAAAATGAGCGTTTCAGAGCGATTGGAGGCTGTTTTAGCACTGTACAGTCGCCTAAGGCTGAAAAGTGGCTTATGTCAAAAATGAGCGTTTCAGAGCGATTGGAGGCTGTTTTAGCGCTGAAAAGTCGCTTATGTGAAAAATGAGCGTTTCAGAGCGATAGGAGGCTGTTTTAGCACTGTACAGTCGCTTAAGGCTGAAAAGTGGCTTATGTGAAAAATGAGCGTTTCAGAGCGAGAGCAGCCTGTTTTTGCACTAAGCTGCATTTCACTGAAAAAAGGTCTTTCAAACAGGTTTACTAGCCTGAACTGGTTGAATTTGTATCTTCTTCATGGCAAAGGAGTTTTTACCTGGAATTTCATTCATTAAGGGTGAAAAGTGGCTGATGTCAAAAATGAGCGTTTCAGAGCGATAGGAGGCTGTTTTAGCACTGTACAGTCGCCTAAGGCTGAAAAGTGGCTTATGTGAAAAATGAGCGTTTCAGGGCGAGAGCAGCCTGTTTTTGCACTAAGCTGCATTTCACTGAAAAAAGGTCTTTCAAACAGGTTTACTAGCCTGAACTCGTTGAATTTGGATCTTCTTCATGGCAAAGGAGTTTTTACCTGGAATTTCATTCATTAAGGGTGAAAAGTGGCTTATGTCAAAAATGAGCGTTTCAGAGCGATACAAGGCTGTTTTAGCACTGTACAGTCGCCTAAGCTGCATTTCACTGAAAAAAGGTCTTTCAAACAGGTTTACTAGCCTGAACTGGTTGAATTTGTATCTTCTTCATGGCAAAGGAGTTTTTACCTGGAATTTCATTCATTAAAGGTGAAAAGTGGCTTATGTGAAAAATGAGCGTTTCAGAGCGAGAGCAGCCTGTTTTTGCACTAAGCTGCATTTCACTGAAAAAAGGTCTTTCAAACAGGTTTACTAGCCTGAACTCGTTGAATTTGGATCTTCTTCATGGCAAAGGAGTTTTTACCTGGAATTTAATTCATTAAGGCTGAAAAGTGGGTTATGTCAAAAATGAGCGTTTCAGAGCGATAGGAGGCTGTTTTAGCACTGTACAGTCTCCTAAGGCTGGAAAGTGGCTTATGTGAAAAATGAGCGTTTCAGAGCGAGAGCAGCCTGTTTTTGCACTAAGCTGCATTTCACTGAAAAAAGGTCTTTCAAACAGGTTTACTAGCCTGAACTGGTTGAATTTGGATCTTCTTCATGGCAAAGGAGTTTTTACCTGGAATTTAATTCATTAAGGCTGAAAATTGGGTTATGTCAAAAATGAGCGTTTCAGAACGATAGGAGGCTGTTTTAGCACTGTACAGTCGACTAAGGCTGAAAAGTGGCTTATGTGAAAAATGAGCGTTTCAGAGCGAGAGGAGGCTGTTTTAGCACTGTACAGTCGCCTAAGGCTGAAAAGTGGCTTATGTGAAAAATGAGCGTTTCAGAGCGAGAGCAGCCTGTTTTTGCACTAAGCTGCATTTCACTGAAAAAAGGTCTTTCAAACAGGTTTACTAGCCTGAACTGGTTGAATTTGGATCTTCTTCATGGCAAAGGAGTTTTTACCTGGAATTTCATTCATTAAAGGTGAAAAGTGGCTTATGTCAAAAATGAGCGTTTCAGAGCGATTGGAGGCTGTTTTAGCGCTGAAAAGTGGCTTATGTGAAAAATGAGCGTTTCAGAGCGAGAGCAGCCTGTTTTTGCACTAAGCTGCATTTCACTGAAAAAAGGTCTTTCAAACAGGTTTACTAGACTGAACTTGTTGAATTTGGATCTTCTTCATGGCAAAGGAGTTTTTACCTGGAATTTAATTCATTAAGGCTGAAAAGTGGGTTATGTCAAAAATGAGCTTTTCAGAGCGATAGGAGGCTGTTTTAGCACTGTACAGTCGCCTAAGGCTGAAAAGTGGCTTATGTGAAAAATGAGCGTTTCAGAGCGAGAGCAGCCTGTTTTTGCACTAAGCTGCATTTCACTGAAAAAAGGTCTTTCAAACAGGTTTACTAGCCTGAACTGGTTGAATTTGGATCTTCTTCATGGCAAAGGAGTTTTTACCTGGAATTTCATTCATTAAAGGTGAAAAGTGGCTTATGTCAAAAATGAGCGTTTCAGAGCGATTGGAGGCTGTTTTAGCACTGTACAGTCGCCTAAGGCTGAAAAGTGGCTTATGTGAAAAATGAGCGTTTCAGAGCGAGAGCAGCCTGTTTTTGCACTAAGCTGCATTTCACTGAAAAAAGGTCTTTCAAACAGGTTTACTAGCCTGAACTGGTTGAATTTGGATCTTCTTCATGGCAAAGGAGTTTTTACCTGGAATTTCATTCATTAAAGGTGAAAAGTGGCGTATGTCAAAAATGAGCGTTTCAGAGCGATTGGAGGCTGTTTTAGCACTGTACAGTCGACTAAGGCTGAAAAGTGGCTTATGTGAAAAATGAGCGTTTCAGAGCGATTGGAGGCTGTTTTAGCACTGTACAGTCGCCTAAGGCTGAAAAGTGGCTTATGTCAAAAATGAGCGTTTCAGAGCGATTGGAGGCTGTTTTAGCGCTGAAAAGTGGCTTATGTGAAAAATGAGCGTTTCAGAGCGAGAGCAGCCTGTTTTTGCACTAAGCTGCATTTCACTGAAAAAAGGTCTTTCAAACAGGTTTACTAGCCTGAACTTGTTGAATTTGGATCTTCTTCATGGCAAAGGAGTTTTTACCTGGAATTTAATTCATTAAGGCTGAAAAGTGGGTTATGTCAAAAATGAGCGTTTCAGAGCGATAGGAGGCTGTTTTAGCACTGTACAGTCGCCTAAGGCTGAAAAGTGGCTTATGTGAAAAATGAGCGTTTCAGAGCGAGAGCAGCCTGTTTTTGCACTAAGCTGCATTTCACTGAAAAAAGGTCTTTCAAACAGGTTTACTAGCCTGAACTGCATGAATTTGGATCTTCTTCATGGCAAAGGAGTTTTTACCTGGAATTTCATTCATTAAAGGTGAAAAGTGGCTTATGTCAAAAATGAGCGTTTCAGAGCGATTGGAGGCTGTTTTAGCGCTGAAAAGTGGCTTATGTGAAAAATGAGCGTTTCAGAGCGAGAGCAGCCTGTTTTTGCACTAAGCTGCATTTCACTGAAAAAAGGTCTTTCAAACAGGTTTACTAGCCTGAACTGGTTGAATTTGGATCTTCTTCATGGCAAAGGAGTTTTTACCTGGAATTTCATTCATTAAAGGTGAAAAGTGGCTTATGTCAAAAATGAGCGTTTCAGAGCGATTGGAGGCTGTTTTAGCACTGTACAGTCGCCTAAGGCTGAAAAGTGGCTTATGTCAAAAATGAGCGTTTCAGAGCGATTGGAGGCTGTTTTAGCGCTGAAAAGTCGCTTATGTGAAAAATGAGCGTTTCAGAGCGATAGGAGGCTGTTTTAGCACTGTACAGTCGCTTAAGGCTGAAAAGTGGCTTATGTGAAAAATGAGCGTTTCAGAGCGAGAGCAGCCTGTTTTTGCACTAAGCTGCATTTCACTGAAAAAAGGTCTTTCAAACAGGTTTACTAGCCTGAACTGGTTGAATTTGTATCTTCTTCATGGCAAAGGAGTTTTTACCTGGAATTTCATTCATTAAGGGTGAAAAGTGGCTGATGTCAAAAATGAGCGTTTCAGAGCGATAGGAGGCTGTTTTAGCACTGTACAGTCGCCTAAGGCTGAAAAGTGGCTTATGTGAAAAATGAGCGTTTCAGGGCGAGAGCAGCCTGTTTTTGCACTAAGCTGCATTTCACTGAAAAAAGGTCTTTCAAACAGGTTTACTAGCCTGAACTCGTTGAATTTGGATCTTCTTCATGGCAAAGGAGTTTTTACCTGGAATTTCATTCATTAAGGGTGAAAAGTGGCTTATGTCAAAAATGAGCGTTTCAGAGCGATACAAGGCTGTTTTAGCACTGTACAGTCGCCTAAGCTGCATTTCACTGAAAAAAGGTCTTTCAAACAGGTTTACTAGCCTGAACTGGTTGAATTTGTATCTTCTTCATGGCAAAGGAGTTTTTACCTGGAATTTCATTCATTAAAGGTGAAAAGTGGCTTATGTGAAAAATGAGCGTTTCAGAGCGAGAGCAGCCTGTTTTTGCACTAAGCTGCATTTCACTGAAAAAAGGTCTTTCAAACAGGTTTACTAGCCTGAACTCGTTGAATTTGGATCTTCTTCATGGCAAAGGAGTTTTTACCTGGAATTTAATTCATTAAGGCTGAAAAGTGGGTTATGTCAAAAATGAGCGTTTCAGAGCGATAGGAGGCTGTTTTAGCACTGTACAGTCTCCTAAGGCTGAAAAGTGGCTTATGTGAAAAATGAGCGTTTCAGAGCGAGAGCAGCCTGTTTTTGCACTAAGCTGCATTTCACTGAAAAAAGGTCTTTCAAACAGGTTTACTAGCCTGAACTGGTTGAATTTGGATCTTCTTCATGGCAAAGGAGTTTTTACCTGGAATTCATTAAGGCTGAAAATTGGGTTATGTCAAAAATGAGCGTTTCAGAACGATAGGAGGCTGTTTTAGCACTGTACAGTCGACTAAGGCTGAAAAGTGGCTTATGTGAAAAATGAGCGTTTCAGAGCGAGAGGAGGCTGTTTTAGCACTGTACAGTCGCCTAAGGCTGAAAAGTGGCTTATGTGAAAAATGAGCGTTTCAGAGCGAGAGCAGCCTGTTTTTGCACTAAGCTGCATTTCACTGAAAAAAGGTCTTTCAAACAGGTTTACTAGCCTGAACTGGTTGAATTTGGATCTTCTTCATGGCAAAGGAGTTTTTACCTGGAATTTCATTCATTAAAGGTGAAAAGTGGCTTATGTCAAAAATGAGCGTTTCAGAGCGATTGGAGGCTGTTTTAGCGCTGAAAAGTGGCTTATGTGAAAAATGAGCGTTTCAGAGCGAGAGCAGCCTGTTTTTGCACTAAGCTGCATTTCACTGAAAAAAGGTCTTTCAAACAGGTTTACTAGCCTGAACTGGTTGAATTTGGATCTTCTTCATGGCAAATGAGTTTTTACCTGGAATTTAATTCATTAAGGCTGAAAAGTGGGTTATGTCAAAAATGAGCGTTTCAGAGCGAGAGCAGCCTGTTTTTGCACTAAGCTGCATTTCACTGAAAAAAGGTCTTTCAAACAGGTTTACTAGCCTGAACTGCATGAATTTGTATCTTCTTCATGGCAAAGGAGTTTTTACCTGGAATTTCATTCATTAAAGGTGAAAAGTGGCTTATGTGAAAAATGAGCGTTTCAGAGCGAGAGCAGCCTGTTTTTGCACTAAGCTGCATTTCACTGAAAAAAGGTCTTTCAAACAGGTTTACTAGCCTGAACTGGTTGAATTTGGATCTTCTTCATGGCAAAGGAGTTTTTACCTGGAATTTCATTCATTAAAGGTGAAAAGTGGCTTATGTCAAAAATGAGCGTTTCAGAGCGATTGGAGGCTGTTTTAGCACTGTACAGTCGCCTAAGGCTGAAAAGTGGCTTATGTGAAAAATGAGCGTTTCAGAGCGAGAGCAGCCTGTTTTTGCACTAAGCTGCATTTCACTGAAAAAAGGTCTTTCAAACAGGTTTACTAGCCTGAACTGGTTGAATTTGGATCTTCTTCATGGCAAATGAGTTTTTACCTGGAATTTAATTCATTAAGGCTGAAAAGTGGGTTATGTCAAAAATGAGCGTTTCAGAGCGAGAGCAGCCTGTTTTTGCACTAAGCTGCATTTCACTGAAAAAAGGTCTTTCAAACAGGTTTACTAGCCTGAACTGCATGAATTTGTATCTTCTTCATGGCAAAGGAGTTTTTACCTGGAATTTCATTCATTAAAGGTGAAAAGTGGCTTATGTGAAAAATGAGCGTTTCAGAGCGAGAGCAGCCTGTTTTTGCACTAAGCTGCATTTCACTGAAAAAAGGTCTTTCAAACAGGTTTACTAGCCTGAACTGGTTGAATTTGGATCTTCTTCATGGCAAAGGAGTTTTTACCTGGAATTTCATTCATTAAAGGTGAAAAGTGGCTTATGTCAAAAATGAGCGTTTCAGAGCGATTGGAGGCTGTTTTAGCACTGTACAGTCGCCTAAGGCTGAAAAGTGGCTTATGTGAAAAATGAGCGTTTCAGAGCGAGAGCAGCCTGTTTTTGCACTAAGCTGCATTTCACTGAAAAAAGGTCTTTCAAACAGGTTTACTAGCCTGAACTGGTTGAATTTGGATCTTCTTCATGGCAAAGGAGTTTTTACCTGGAATTTCATTCATTAAAGGTGAAAAGTGGCGTATGTCAAAAATGAGCGTTTCAGAGCGATTGGAGGCTGTTTTAGCACTGTACAGTCGACTAAGGCTGAAAAGTGGCTTATGTGAAAAATGAGCGTTTCAGAGCGATTGGAGGCTGTTTTAGCACTGTACAGTCGCCTAAGGCTGAAAAGTGGCTTATGTCAAAAATGAGCGTTTCAGAGCGATTGGAGGCTGTTTTAGCGCTGAAAAGTGGCTTATGTGAAAAATGAGCGTTTCAGAGCGAGAGCAGCCTGTTTTTGCACTAAGCTGCATTTCACTGAAAAAAGGTCTTTCAAACAGGTTTACTAGCCTGAACTTGTTGAATTTGGATCTTCTTCATGGCAAAGGAGTTTTTACCTGGAATTTAATTCATTAAGGCTGAAAAGTGGGTTATGTCAAAAATGAGCGTTTCAGAGCGATAGGAGGCTGTTTTAGCACTGTACAGTCGCCTAAGGCTGAAAAGTGGCTTATGTGAAAAATGAGCGTTTCAGAGCGAGAGCAGCCTGTTTTTGCACTAAGCTGCATTTCACTGAAAAAAGGTCTTTCAAACAGGTTTACTAGCCTGAACTGGTTGAATTTGGATCTTCTTCATGGCAAAGGAGTTTTTACCTGGAATTTCATTCATTAAAGGTGAAAAGTGGCTTATGTCAAAAATGAGCGTTTCAGAGCGATTGGAGGCTGTTTTAGCACTGTACAGTCGCCTAAGGCTGAAAAGTGGCTTATGTCAAAAATGAGCGTTTCAGAGCGATTGGAGGCTGTTTTAGCGCTGAAAAGTCGCTTATGTGAAAAATGAGCGTTTCAGAGCGATAGGAGGCTGTTTTAGCACTGTACAGTCGACTAAGGCTGAAAAGTGGCTTATGTGAAAAATGAGCGTTTCAGAGCGAGAGGAGGCTGTTTTAGCACTGTACAGTCGCCTAAGGCTGAAAAGTGGCTTATGTGAAAAATGAGCGTTTCAGAGCGAGAGCAGCCTGTTTTTGCACTAAGCTGCATTTCACTGAAAAAAGGTCTTTCAACCAGGTTTACTAGCCTGAACTGCATGAATTTGGATCTTCTTCATGGCAAAGGAGTTTTTACCTGGAATTTCATTCATTAAAGGTGAAAAGTGGCTTATGTCAAAAATGAGCGTTTCAGAGCGATTGGAGGCTGTTTTAGCGCTGAAAAGTGGCTTATGTGAAAAATGAGCGTTTCAGAGCGAGAGCAGCCTGTTTTTGCACTAAGCTGCATTTCACTGAAAAAAGGTCTTTCAAACAGGTTTACTAGCCTGAACTGGTTGAATTTGGATCTTCTTCATGGCAAAGGAGTTTTTACCTGGAATTTAATTCATTAAGGCTGAAAAGTGGGTTATGTCAAAAATGAGCGTTTCAGAGCGATAGGAGGCTGTTTCAGCACTGTACAGTCGCCTAAGGCTGAAAAGTGGCTTATGTGAAAAATGAGCGTTTCAGAGCGATTGGAGGCTGTTTTAGCGCTGAAAAGTGGCTTATGTGAAAAATGAGCGTTTCAGAGCGAGAGCAGCCTGTTTTTGCACTAAGCTGCATTTCACTGAAAAAAGGTCTTTCAAACAGGTTTACTAGCCTGAACTGGTTGAATTTGGATCTTCTTCATGGCAAAGGAGTTTTTACCTGGAATTTCATTCATTAAAGGTGAAAAGTGGCGTATGTCAAAAATGAGCGTTTCAGAGCGATTGGAGGCTGTTTTAGCACTGTACAGTCGCCTAAGGCTGAAAAGTGGCTTATGTCAAAAATGAGCGTTTCAGAGCGATTGGAGGCTGTTTTAGCGCTGAAAAGTGGCTTATGTGAAAAATGAGCGTTTCAGAGCGAGAGCAGCCTGTTTTTGCACTAAGCTGCATTTCACTGAAAAAAGGTCTTTCAAACAGGTTTACTAGCCTGAACTGGTTGAATTTGGATCTTCTTCATGGCAAAGGAGTTTTTACCTGGAATTTAATTCATTAAGGCTGAAAAGTGGGTTATGTCAAAAATGAGCGTTTCAGAGCGATAGGAGGCTGTTTCAGCACTGTACAGTCGCCTAAGGCTGAAAAGTGGCTTATGTGAAAAATGAGCGTTTCAGAGCGATTGGAGGCTGTTTTAGCGCTGAAAAGTGGCTTATGTGAAAAATGAGCGTTTCAGAGCGAGAGCAGCCTGTTTTTGCACTAAGCTGCATTTCACTGAAAAAAGGTCTTTCAAACAGGTTTACTAGCCTGAACTGGTTGAATTTGGATCTTCTTCATGGCAAAGGAGTTTTTACCTGGAATTTAATTCATTAAGGCTGAAAAGTGGGTTATGTCAAAAATGAGCGTTTCAGAGCGATAGGAGGCTGTTTTAGCACTGTACAGTCGCCTAAGGCTGAAAAGTGGCTTATGTGAAAAATGAGCGTTTCAGAGCGAGAGGAGGCTGTTTTAGCACTGTACAGTCGCCTAAGGCTGAAAAGTGGGCTATGTGAAAAATGAGCGTTTCAGAGCGAGAGCAGCCTGTTTTTGCACTAAGCTGCATTTCACTGAAAAAAGGTCTTTCAACCAGGTTTACTAGCCTGAACTGCATGAATTTGGATCTTCTTCATGGCAAAGGAGTTTTTACCTGGAATTTCATTCATTAAAGGTGAAAAGTGGCTTATGTCAAAAATGAGCGTTTCAGAGCGATTGGAGGCTGTTTTAGCGCTGAAAAGTGGCTTATGTGAAAAATGAGCGTTTCAGAGCGAGAGCAGCCTGTTTTTGCACTAAGCTGCATTTCACTGAAAAAAGGTCTTTCAAACAGGTTTACTAGCCTGAACTGGTTGAATTTGGATCTTCTTCATGGCAAAGGAGTTTTTACCTGGAATTTAATTCATTAAGGCTGAAAAGTGGGTTATGTCAAAAATGAGCGTTTCAGAGCGATAGGAGGCTGTTTTAGCACTGTACAGTCTCCTAAGGCTGAAAAGTGGCTTATGTGAAAAATGAGCGTTTCAGAGCGAGAGCAGCCTGTTTTTGCACTAAGCTGCATTTCACTGAAAAAAGGTCTTTCAAACAGGTTTACTAGCCTGAACTGGTTGAATTTGGATCTTCTTCATGGCAAAGGAGTTTTTACCTGGAATTTCATTCATTAAAGGTGAAAAGTGGCTTATGTCAAAAATGAGCGTTTCAGAGCGATTGGAGGCTGTTTTAGCGCTGAAAAGTGGCTTATGTGAAAAATGAGCGTTTCAGAGCGAGAGCAGCCTGTTTTTGCACTAAGCTGCATTTCACTGAAAAAAGGTCTTTCAAACAGGTTTACTAGCCTGAACTGGTTGAATTTGGATCTTCTTCATGGCAAAGGAGTTTTTACCTGGAATTTCATTCATTAAAGGTGAAAAGTGGCTTATGTCAAAAATGAGCGTTTCAGAGCGATTGGAGGCTGTTTTAGCACTGTACAGTCGCCTAAGGCTGAAAAGTGGCTTATGTCAAAAATGAGCGTTTCAGAGCGATTGGAGGCTGTTTTAGCGCTGAAAAGTGGCTTATGTGAAAAATGAGCGTTTCAGAGCGAGAGCAGCCTGTTTTTGCACTAAGCTGCATTTCACTGAAAAAAGGTCTTTCAAACAGGTTTACTAGCCTGAACTGGTTGAATTTGGATCTTCTTCATGGCAAAGGAGTTTTTACCTGGAATTTAATTCATTAAGGCTGAAAAGTGGGTTATGTCAAAAATGAGCGTTTCAGAGCGATAGGAGGCTGTTTCAGCACTGTACAGTCGCCTAAGGCTGAAAAGTGGCTTATGTGAAAAATGAGCGTTTCAGAGCGATTGGAGGCTGTTTTAGCGCTGAAAAGTGGCTTATGTGAAAAATGAGCGTTTCAGAGCGAGAGCAGCCTGTTTTTGCACTAAGCTGCATTTCACTGAAAAAAGGTCTTTCAAACAGGTTTACTAGCCTGAACTGGTTGAATTTGGATCTTCTTCATGGCAAAGGAGTTTTTACCTGGAATTTAATTCATTAAGGCTGAAAAGTGGGTTATGTCAAAAATGAGCGTTTCAGAGCGATAGGAGGCTGTTTTAGCACTGTACAGTCTCCTAAGGCTGAAAAGTGGCTTATGTGAAAAATGAGCGTTTCAGAGCGAGAGCAGCCTGTTTTTGCACTAAGCTGCATTTCACTGAAAAAAGGTCTTTCAAACAGGTTTACTAGCCTGAACTGGTTGAATTTGGATCTTCTTCATGGCAAAGGAGTTTTTACCTGGAATTTAATTCATTAAGGGTGAAAAGTGGGTTATGTGAAAAATGAGCGTTTCAGAGCGAGAGCAGCCTGTTTTTGCACTGTACAGTCGCCTAAGGCTGAAAAGTGGCTTATGTGAAAAATGAGCGTTTCAGAGCGAGAGCAGCCTGTTTTTGCACTAAGCTGCATTTCACTGAAAAAAGGTCTTTCAAACAGGTTTACTAGCCTGAACTGGTTGAATTTGGATCTTCTTCATGGCAAAGGAGTTTTTACCTGGAATTTCATTCATTAAAGGTGAAAAGTGGCTTATGTCAAAAATGAGCGTTTCAGAGCGATTGGAGGCTGTTTTAGCGCTGAAAAGTGGCTTATGTGAAAAATGAGCGTTTCAGAGCGATAGGAGGCTGTTTTAGCACTGTACATTCGCCTAAGGCTGAAAAGTGGCTCATGTGAAAAATGAGCGTTTCAGAGTGAGAGCAGCCTGTTTTTGCACTAAGCTGCATTTCACTGAAAAAAGGTCTTTCAAACAGGTTTACTAGCCTGAACTCGTTGAATTTGGATCTTCTTCATGGCAAAGGAGTTTTTACCTGGAATTTCATTCATTAAGGCTGAAAAGTGGCTTATGTGAAAAATGAGCGTTTCAGAGCGAGAGCAGCCTGTTTTTGCACTAAGCTGCATTTCACTGAAAAAAGGTCTTTCAAACAGGTTTACTAGCCTGAACTGGTTGAATTTGTATCTTTTTCATGGCAAAGGAGTTTTTACCTGGAATTTCATTCATTAAGGGTGAAAAGTGGCTGATGTCAAAAATGAGCGTTTCAGAGCGATAGGAGGCTGTTTTAGCGCTGAAAAGTGGCTTATGTGAAAAATGAGCGTTTCAGAGCGAGAGCAGCCTGTTTTTGCACTAAGCTGCATTTCACTGAAAAAAGGTCTTTCAAACAGGTTTACTAGCCTGAACTGGTTGAATTTGTATCTTCTTCATGGCAAAGGAGTTTTTACCTGGAATTTCATTCATTAAGGCTGAAAAGTGGGTTATGTCAAAAATGAGCGTTTCAGAGCGATAGGAGGCTGTTTTAGCACTGTACAGTCGCCTAAGGCTGAAAAGTGGCTTATGTGAAAAATGAGCGTTTCAGAGCGAGAGCAGCCTGTTTTTGCACTAAGCTGCATTTCACTGAAAAAAGGTCTTTCAAACAGGTTTACTAGCCTGAACTTGTTGAATTTGGATCTTCTTCATGGCAAAGGAGTTTTTACCTGGAATTTCATTCATTAAGGCTGAAAAGTGGGTTATGTCAAAAATGAGCGTTTCAGAGCGAGAGGAGGCTGTTTTTGCACTGTACAGTCGCCTATAAGGCTGAAAAGTGGCTTATGTCAAAAATGAGCGTTTCAGAGCGATTGGAGGCTGTTTTAGCGCTGAAAAGTGGCTTTTGTGAAAAATGAGCGTTTCAGAGCGAGAGCAGCCTGTTTTTGCACTAAGCTGCATTTCACTGAAAAAAGGTCTTTCAAACAGGTTTACTAGCCTGAACTGGTTGAATTTGGATCTTCTTCATGGCAAAGGAGTTTTTACCTGGAATTTCATTCATTAAAGGTGAAAAGTGGCTTATGTCAAAAATGAGCGTTTCAGAGCGATTGGAGGCTGTTTTAGCACTGTACAGTCGCCTAAGGCTGAAAAGTGGCTTATGTCAAAAATGAGCGTTTCAGAGCGATTGGAGGCTGTTTTAGCGCTGAAAAGTGGCTTATGTGAAAAATGAGCGTTTCAGAGCGAGAGCAGCCTGTTTTTGCACTAAGCTGCATTTCACTGAAAAAAGGTCTTTCAAACAGGTTTACTAGCCTGAACTGGTTGAATTTGGATCTTCTTCATGGCAAAGGAGTTTTTACCTGGAATTTAATTCATTAAGGCTGAAAAGTGGGTTATGTCAAAAATGAGCGTTTCAGAGCGATAGGAGGCTGTTTTAGCACTGTACAGTCGCCTAAGGCTGAAAAGTGGCTTATGTGAAAAATGAGCGTTTCAGAGCGAGAGCAGCCTGTTTTTGCACTAAGCTGCATTTCACTGAAAAAAGGTCTTTCAACCAGGTTTACTAGCCTGAACTGCATGAATTTGGATCTTCTTCATGGCAAAGGAGTTTTTACCTGGAATTTCATTCATTAAAGGTGAAAAGTGGCTTATGTCAAAAATGAGCGTTTCAGAGCGATTGGGGGGTGTTTTAGCGCTGAAAAGTGGCTTATGTGAAAAATGAGCGTTTCAGAGCGAGAGCAGCCTGTTTTTGCACTAAGCTGCATTTCACTGAAAAAAGGTCTTTCAAACAGGTTTACTAGCCTGAACTGGTTGAATTTGGATCTTCTTCATGGCAAATGAGTTTTTACCTGGAATTTAATTCATTAAGGCTGAAAAGTGGGTTATGTCAAAAATGAGCGTTTCAGAGCGATAGGAGGCTGTTTTAGCACTGTACAGTCGCCTAAGGCTGAAAAGTGGCTTATGTGAAAAATGAGCGTTTCAGAGCGAGAGCAGCCTGTTTTTGCACTAAGCTGCATTTCACTGAAAAAAGGTCTTTCAAACAGGTTTACTAGCCTGAACTCGTTGAATTTGGATCTTCTTCATGGCAAAGGAGTTTTTACCTGGAATTTCATTCATTAAGGCTGAAAAGTGGCTTATGTGAAAAATGAGCGTTTCAGAGCGAGAGCAGCCTGTTTTTGCACTAAGCTGCATTTCACTGAAAAAAGGTCTTTCAAACAGGTTTACTAGCCTGAACTGGCTGAATTTGTATCTTTTTCATGGCAAAGGAGTTTTTACCTGGAATTTCATTCATTAAGGGTGAAAAGTGGCTGATGTCAAAAATGAGCGTTTCAGAGCGATAGGAGGCTGTTTTAGCGCTGAAAAGTGGCTTATGTGAAAAATGAGCGTTTCAGAGCGAGAGCAGCCTGTTTTTGCACTAAGCTGCATTTCACTGAAAAAAGGTCTTTCAAACAGGTTTACTAGCCCGAACTGGTTGAATTTGTATCTTCTTCATGGCAAAGGAGTTTTTACCTGGAATTTCATTCATTAAGGGTGAAAAGTGGCTGATGTCAAAAATGAGCGTTTCAGAGCGATAGGAGGCTGTTTTAGCACTGTACAGTCGCCTAAGGCTGAAAAGTGGCTTATGTGAAAAATGAGCGTTTCAGAGCGAGAGCAGCCTGTTTTTGCACTAAGCTGCATTTCACTGAAAAGAGGTCTTTCAAACAGGTTTACTAGCCTGAACTCGTTGAATTTGGATCTTCTTCATGGCAAAGGAGTTTTTACCTGGAATTTCATTCATTAAGGGTGAAAAGTGGCTTATGTCAAAAATGAGCGTTTCAGAGCGATACAAGGCTGTTTTAGCACTGTACAGTCGCCTAAGCTGCATTTCACTGAAAAAAGGTTTTTCAAACAGGTTTACTAGCCTGAACTGGTTGAATTTGTATCTTCTTCATGGCAAAGGAGTTTTTACCTGGAAATTCATTCATTGAGGGTGAAAAGTGGCTTATGTCAAAAATGAGCGTTTCAGAGCGATTGGAGGCTGTTTTATCGCTGAAAAGTGGCTTATGTGAAAATTGAGCGTTTCAGAGCGAGAGCAGCCTGTTTTTGCACTAAGCTGCATTTCACTGAAAAAAGGTCTTTCAAACAGGTTTACTAGCCTGAACTGGTTGAATTTGTATCTTCTTCATGGCAAAGGAGTTTTTACCTGGAATTTCATTCATTAAGGGTGAAAAGTGGCTTATGTGAAAAATGAGCGTTTCAGAGCGAGAGCAGCCTGTTTTTGCACTAAGCTGCATTTCACTGAAAAAAGGTCTTTCAAACAGGTTTACTAGCCTGAACTGGTTGAATTTGTATCTTCTTCATGGCAAAGGAGTTTTTACCTGGAATTTCATTCATTATGGGTGAAAAGTGGCTGATGTCAAAAATGAGCGTTTCAGAGCGATAGGAGGCTGTTTTAGCACTGTACATTCGCCTAAGGCTGAAAAGTGGCTCATGTGAAAAATGAGCGTTTCAGAGTGAGAGCAGCCTGTTTTTGCACTAAGCTGCATTTCACTGAAAAAAGGTCTTTCAAACAGGTTTACTAGCCTGAACTCGTTGAATTTGGATCTTCTTCATGGCAAAGGAGTTTTTACCTGGAATTTCATTCATTAAGGCTGAAAAGTGGCTTATGTGAAAAATGAGCGTTTCAGAGCGAGAGCAGCCTGTTTTTGCACTAAGCTGCATTTCACTGAAAAAAGGTCTTTCAAACAGGTTTACTAGCCTGAACTGGTTGAATTTGTATCTTTTTCATGGCAAAGGAGTTTTTACCTGGAATTTCATTCATTAAGGGTGAAAAGTGGCTGATGTCAAAAATGAGCGTTTCAGAGCGATAGGAGGCTGTTTTAGCGCTGAAAAGTGGCTTATGTGAAAAATGAGCGTTTCAGAGCGAGAGCAGCCTGTTTTTGCACTAAGCTGCATTTCACTGAAAAAAGGTCTTTCAAACAGGTTTACTAGCCTGAACTGGTTGAATTTGTATCTTCTTCATGGCAAAGGAGTTTTTACCTGGAATTTCATTCATTAAGGGTGAAAAGTGGCTGATGTCAAAAATGAGCGTTTCAGAGCGATAGGAGGCTGTTTTAGCACTGTACAGTCGCCTAAGGCTGAAAAGTGGCTTATGTGAAAAATGAGCGTTTCAGAGCGAGAGCAGCCTGTTTTTGCACTAAGCTGCATTTCACTGAAAAAAGGTCTTTCAAACAGGTTTACTAGCCTGAACTCGTTGAATTTGGATCTTCTTCATGGCAAAGGAGTTTTTACCTGGAATTTCATTCATTAAGGGTGAAAAGTGGCTTATGTCAAAAATGAGCGTTTCAGAGCGATACAAGGCTGTTTTAGCACTGTACAGTCGCCTAAGCTGCATTTCACTGAAAAAAGGGTTTTCAAACAGGTTTACTAGCCTGAACTGGTTGAATTTGTATCTTCTTCATGGCAAAGGAGTTTTTACCTGGAAATTCATTCATTGAGGGTGAAAAGTGGCTTATGTCAAAAATGAGCGTTTCAGAGCGATTGGAGGCTGTTTTAGCGCTGAAAAGTGGCTTATGTGAAAATTGAGCGTTTCAGAGCGAGAGCAGCCTGTTTTTGCACTAAGCTGCATTTCACTGAAAAAAGGTCTTTCAAACAGGTTTACTAGCCTGAACTGGTTGAATTTGTATCTTCTTCATGGCAAAGGAGTTTTTACCTGGAATTTCATTCATTAAGGGTGAAAAGTGGCTGATGTCAAAAATGAGCGTTTCAGAGCGATAGGAGGCTGTTTTAGCGCTGAAAAGTGGCTTATGTGAAAAATGAGCGTTTCAGAGCGAGAGCAGCCTGTTTTTGCACTAAGCTGCATTTCACTGAAAAAAGGTCTTTCAAACAGGTTTACTAGCCTGAACTCGTTGAATTTGGATCTTCTTCATGGCAAAGGAGTTTTTACCTGGAGTTTCATTCATTAAGGGTGAAAAGTGGCTTATGTGAAAAATGAGCGTTTCAGAGCGAGAGCAGCCTGTTTTTGCACTAAGCTGCATTTCACTGAAAAAAGGTCTTTCAAACAGGTTTACTAGCCTGAACTGGTTGAATTTGGATCTTCTTCATGGCAAAGGAGTTTTTACCTGGAATTTCATTCATTAAGGGTGAAAAGTGGCTGATGTCAAAAATGAGCGTTTCAGAGCGATAGGAGGCTGTTTTAGCACTGTACAGTCGCCTAAGGCTGAAAAGTGGCTTATGTGAAAAATGAGCGTTTCAGAGCGAGAGCAGCCTGTTTTTGCACTAAGCTGCATTTCACTGAAAAAAGGTCTTTCAAACAGGTTTACTAGCCTGAACTCGTTGAATTTGGATCTTCTTCATGGCAAAGGAGTTTTTACCTGGAATTTCATTCATTAAGGGTGAAAAGTGGCTTATGTCAAAAATGAGCGTTTCAGAGCGATACAAGGCTGTTTTAGCACTGTACAGTCGCCTAAGCTGCATTTCACTGAAAAAAGGGTTTTCAAACAGGTTTACTAGCCTGAACTGGTTGAATTTGTATCTTCTTCATGGCAAAGGAGTTTTTACCTGGAAATTCATTCATTGAGGGTGAAAAGTGGCTTATGTCAAAAATGAGCGTTTCAGAGCGATTGGAGGCTGTTTTAGCGCTGAAAAGTGGCTTATGTGAAAATTGAGCGTTTCAGAGCGAGAGCAGCCTGTTTTTGCACTAAGCTGCATTTCACTGAAAAAAGGTCTTTCAAACAGGTTTACTAGCCTGAACTGGTTGAATTTGTATCTTCTTCATGGCAAAGGAGTTTTTACCTGGAATTTCATTCATTAAGGGTGAAAAGTGGCTGATGTCAAAAATGAGCGTTTCAGAGCGATAGGAGGCTGTTTTAGCGCTGAAAAGTGGCTTATGTGAAAAATGAGCGTTTCAGAGCGAGAGCAGCCTGTTTTTGCACTAAGCTGCATTTCACTGAAAAAAAGGTCTTTCTAACAGGTTTACTAACCTGAACTGGTTGAATTTGAATCTTCATGGCAAAGGAGTTTTTACCTGGAATTTCATTCATTAAGGGTGAAAAGTGGCTGATGTCAAAAATGAGCGTTTCAGAGCGATAGGAGGCTGTTTTAGCACTGTACAGTCGCCTAAGGCTGAAAAGTGGCTTATGTGAAAAATGAGCGTTTCAGAGCGAGAGCAGCCTGTTTTTGCACTAAGCTGCATTTCACTGAAAAAAGGTCTTTCAAACAGGTTTACTAGCCTGAACTCGTTGAATTTGGATCTTCTTCATGGCAAAGGAGTTTTTACCTGGAATTTCATTCATTAAGGGTGAAAAGTGGCTTATGTGAAAAATGAGCGTTTCAGAGCGAGAGCAGCCTGTTTTTGCACTAAGCTGCATTTCACTGAAAAAAGGTCTTTCAAACAGGTTTACTAGCCTGAACTGGTTGAATTTGGATCTTCTTCATGGCAAAGGAGTTTTTACCTGGAATTTCATTCATTAAGGGTGAAAAGTGGCTGATGTCAAAAATGAGCGTTTCAGAGCGATAGGAGGCTGTTTTAGCACTGTACAGTCGCCTAAGGCTGAAAAGTGGCTTATGTCAAAAATGAGCGTTTCAGAGCGATTGGAGGCTGTTTTAGCGCTGAAAAGTGGCTTATGTGAAAAATGAGCGTTTCAGAGCGAGAGCAGCCTGTTTTTGCACTAAGCTGCATTTCACTGAAAAAAGGTCTTTCAAACAGGTTTACTAGCCTGAACTCGTTGAATTTGGATCTTCTTCATGGCAAAGGAGTTTTTACCTGGAATTTCATTCATTAAGGCTGAAAAGTGGCTTATGTGAAAAATGAGCGTTTCAGAGCGAGAGCAGCCTGTTTTTGCACTAAGCTGCATTTCACTGAAAAAAGGTCTTTCAAACAGGTTTACTAGCCTGAACTGGTTGAATTTGTATCTTTTTCATGGCAAAGGAGTTTTTACCTGGAATTTCATTCATTAAGGGTGAAAAGTGGCTGATGTCAAAAATGAGCGTTTCAGAGCGATAGGAGGCTGTTTTAGCGCTGAAAAGTGGCTTATGTGAAAAATGAGCGTTTCAGAGCGAGAGCAGCCTGTTTTTGCACTAAGCTGCATTTCACTGAAAAAAGGTCTTTCAAACAGGTTTACTAGCCTGAACTGGTTGAATTTGTATCTTCTTCATGGCAAAGGAGTTTTTACCTGGAATTTCATTCATTAAGGGTGAAAAGTGGCTGATGTCAAAAATGAGCGTTTCAGAGCGATAGGAGGCTGTTTTAGCACTGTACAGTCGCCTAAGGCTGAAAAGTGGCTTATGTGAAAAATGAGCGTTTCAGAGCGAGAGCAGCCTGTTTTTGCACTAAGCTGCATTTCACTGAAAAAAGGTCTTTCAAACAGGTTTACTAGCCTGAACTCGTTGAATTTGGATCTTCTTCATGGCAAAGGAGTTTTTACCTGGAATTTCATTCATTAAGGGTGAAAAGTGGCTTATGTCAAAAATGAGCGTTTCAGAGCGATACAAGGCTGTTTTAGCACTGTACAGTCGCCTAAGCTGCATTTCACTGAAAAAAGGGTTTTCAAACAGGTTTACTAGCCTGAACTGGTTGAATTTGTATCTTCTTCATGGCAAAGGAGTTTTTACCTGGAAATTCATTCATTGAGGGTGAAAAGTGGCTTATGTCAAAAATGAGCGTTTCAGAGCGATTGGAGGCTGTTTTAGCGCTGAAAAGTGGCTTATGTGAAAATTGAGCGTTTCAGAGCGAGAGCAGCCTGTTTTTGCACTAAGCTGCATTTCACTGAAAAAAGGTCTTTCAAACAGGTTTACTAGCCTGAACTGGTTGAATTTGTATCTTCTTCATGGCAAAGGAGTTTTTACCTGGAATTTCATTCATTAAGGGTGAAAAGTGGCTGATGTCAAAAATGAGCGTTTCAGAGCGATAGGAGGCTGTTTTAGCGCTGAAAAGTGGCTTATGTGAAAAATGAGCGTTTCAGAGCGAGAGCAGCCTGTTTTTGCACTAAGCTGCATTTCACTGAAAAAAGGTCTTTCAAACAGGTTTACTAGCCTGAACTCGTTGAATTTGGATCTTCTTCATGGCAAAGGAGTTTTTACCTGGAATTTCATTCATTAAGGGTGAAAAGTGGCTTATGTGAAAAATGAGCGTTTCAGAGCGAGAGCAGCCTGTTTTTGCACTAAGCTGCATTTCACTGAAAAAAGGTCTTTCAAACAGGTTTACTAGCCTGAACTGGTTGAATTTGGATCTTCTTCATGGCAAAGGAGTTTTTACCTGGAATTTCATTCATTAAGGGTGAAAAGTGGCTGATGTCAAAAATGAGCGTTTCAGAGCGATAGGAGGCTGTTTTAGCACTGTACAGTCGCCTAAGGCTGAAAAGTGGCTTATGTGAAAAATGAGCGTTTCAGAGCGAGAGCAGCCTGTTTTTGCACTAAGCTGCATTTCACTGAAAAAAGGTCTTTCAAACAGGTTTACTAGCCTGAACTCGTTGAATTTGGATCTTCTTCATGGCAAAGGAGTTTTTACCTGGAATTTCATTCATTAAGGGTGAAAAGTGGCTTATGTCAAAAATGAGCGTTTCAGAGCGATACAAGGCTGTTTTAGCACTGTACAGTCGCCTAAGCTGCATTTCACTGAAAAAAGGGTTTTCAAACAGGTTTACTAGCCTGAACTGGTTGAATTTGTATCTTCTTCATGGCAAAGGAGTTTTTACCTGGAAATTCATTCATTGAGGGTGAAAAGTGGCTTATGTCAAAAATGAGCGTTTCAGAGCGATTGGAGGCTGTTTTAGCGCTGAAAAGTGGCTTATGTGAAAATTGAGCGTTTCAGAGCGAGAGCAGCCTGTTTTTGCACTAAGCTGCATTTCACTGAAAAAAGGTCTTTCAAACAGGTTTACTAGCCTGAACTGGTTGAATTTGTATCTTCTTCATGGCAAAGGAGTTTTTACCTGGAATTTCATTCATTAAGGGTGAAAAGTGGCTGATGTCAAAAATGAGCGTTTCAGAGCGATAGGAGGCTGTTTTAGCGCTGAAAAGTGGCTTATGTGAAAAATGAGCGTTTCAGAGCGAGAGCAGCCTGTTTTTGCACTAAGCTGCATTTCACTGAAAAAAAGGTCTTTCTAACAGGTTTACTAACCTGAACTGGTTGAATTTGAATCTTCATGGCAAAGGAGTTTTTACCTGGAATTTCATTCATTAAGGGTGAAAAGTGGCTGATGTCAAAAATGAGCGTTTCAGAGCGATAGGAGGCTGTTTTAGCACTGTACAGTCGCCTAAGGCTGAAAAGTGGCTTATGTGAAAAATGAGCGTTTCAGAGCGAGAGCAGCCTGTTTTTGCACTAAGCTGCATTTCACTGAAAAAAGGTCTTTCAAACAGGTTTACTAGCCTGAACTCGTTGAATTTGGATCTTCTTCATGGCAAAGGAGTTTTTACCTGGAATTTCATTCATTAAGGGTGAAAAGTGGCTTATGTGAAAAATGAGCGTTTCAGAGCGAGAGCAGCCTGTTTTTGCACTAAGCTGCATTTCACTGAAAAAAGGTCTTTCAAACAGGTTTACTAGCCTGAACTGGTTGAATTTGGATCTTCTTCATGGCAAAGGAGTTTTTACCTGGAATTTCATTCATTAAGGGTGAAAAGTGGCTGATGTCAAAAATGAGCGTTTCAGAGCGATAGGAGGCTGTTTTAGCACTGTACAGTCGCCTAAGGCTGAAAAGTGGCTTATGTGAAAAATGAGCGTTTCAGAGCGAGAGCAGCCTGTTTTTGCACTGTACAGTAGCCTAAGCTGCATTTCAGTGAAAAAGAGGTCTTTCAAAAAAGTTTTCTGGCCTGAACTGCCCAGCTGAAAAATAAATGTGCTAAATGTACTAAAATTTAGCATACTTTTGTGTGCTTGAAGCCACACTAATCATCATTATACTTCAAGTGTGTTCATGATTAGTTAACTTGAAGCATGCTATTTTGGAACAACTAATTTTGTACTAAATATATTTTAATTGTAAGTCATTGTAGAAAAGCTCAACTTGAAGTGTATTTAGTGTACTTTTATGTGCTAAAGTGGAACAACTTAAAGTATATTTTGTATACTTTAAGCATATGGCTTTATATATGCTTAATTAGTCAAATTAAAGTTACACTTGTACTATACTAGTACTTTGTTTGTATCATAAGTACATTAAAAATGATTTGTTAGTGTCTCAAAAATATATAAGCTTTATACTTTAATATATTCTTACTGTGCTAATATGCTTAATTATATGTTTGGCTTATTCCAATTGCTAAAAAAGCATACTTTGCATAATAGTCAATATACTTTCTCTTTACTTTGCTATATTACTATCTACCTTGCACATGTTTGCAAATGTATTACCAGCATACTAAAGGCTGTGAAAGTGAAACTTGTGGGACTACTTCCAGGTGAAAAAATAGTCTTTAATCTATTCGTACCATATCCAAATTAGAATAATACATTGTAAATACAAAAAACTTGTACTGTCTCTTAACATTTATACAACAAATGTATGAACATTTACATTATGGCTTTTAAACATTTTTAACTATTGGTACTTTAGTACACCTTGTAGAAATAGGTCCATTTCAGTCAGCAAGACCTAAACATTACACATAAACTTTACAGAACACTGAGAAATAGTGAACAATGAAAAACAATATTCCTTATTATTGCACGCCTAACCCCTCCCACCATACAGAAACACACACCACACATTATGTTCCTTTTTTTTCGGCTGAACTGCTCATTGTTACACTTTTGTCTGATGGCCGCGCACACATCAGAGACACTTGTCTGTGGAAACTCCAGAAGAACAGCGTCTGTTGACCAAATAGACAAGAGATAATGTAAGTCACGCAGCATAATCATATTATTTTGAACAGTACATCAAAGGGGTATTCCAGAAAGGAGGTTCAACAAACTCGAAGCCTAACCCTGAACTCTGAGTTGACTTAATCTGTGAAGTGAAACTCTGAGTATAGACTATAAAAACAGTCTTGTGAGTTAATTCAGTGGATATTTCAGCTAGTAGCAGCTTTTACAACCAACAGATACCTACTGATTAACACACATCCTGTCTCCTAACATCCTGCTGAGTAAATGAACATGTGGAAGAAGGCAGAGGTGGTGGTCACCTCCACCTCCACCACGTCTGACAGAGGCAGAGGAGCTGGTCCTGAGTCAGGTCGACTGGGTGGCCAGAGGCTGAGGGCGTCACTCACCCCCAGGACCCAAGAGGCAGACACTCACTTTTATCTACAGATAGCACTTGAAGTTATTTAATATTATCCTAAATGCGGCAGAAAATTAGAAACATGTACTTTGAAATTGCGTTGTTGGAGGCAATGCAGGCTGATGGGTTTTGTAGCTATCTGTGGGAAAAAAAGAAGCCAAATGAAATGTGAATGATTCCTCTTTTTCTGACTGCTGGAAGGTGATTGATTAACCTGCAAAGTGATAAAAATGAAGAGGTCAAGATCTGAGAGCACGTCAGCTAGACGTCTGAGAGCACGTCAGCTAGAATATCAGACGTGTAGTCTGATATTCCATGTGCAGCCAGACTGAGAATATTGTTCAGATAAATGACGGACTGATGAGGAGTGGTACCGTTCGGCTCAGGGAATGGGAGCTAATCTAAACGAATCTAAATAATCCCCCTGTTGTAAAACTATGTGAATTATTTCTGCTTCAACATGATGCTGTTGAGAAGAAAAGAAAAGGGCCCTGTCAGACAGCTCCGTAAGACTCAGGGTTTCTTTAAGTAAACCTGCTAGAGAGCACATTAGGTTCCCAGAGTCAGTTACCATGGTGACTGACACAGAGTTTAAGATACCTCTCATTTACGTAAAAAAAACAAAACCCCAGAGTTTCAGGGTTCACTTACGTTTTGACCTGCTTTCTGGAAACTGAGAAATTTTATCAGTATGGTATACCAATACTGCTACCAGTAAATAGTCCAACATGTATTTAGTAATTACTGGTGGTCAGTTTCCGTGTGATCTAGCTGCTATAGAAATCACAGAAGCTTTTAAATAGACTACATGTAACTCAAAACAATGGTCATGAGTAATAGGTGGATATTTTGATGTACTTTACCTTCTGGTAGAGATCATGCCATTAGCGCTGCCTCGGGGCTGGTCTGTTGCGTTCTCCAGCAGGCCAAACCCCAGAGCTGGTAAATGTCCTCAGTCTCACCATCCACTCCCCCTCTCACATTGCCTTGTGGCTCTTTGGTTTAGTGCTCATCTGAGGACAACATAGAAATAATAACAGTGGTTATAACTATGAATCACAGCATAAACATAGTGTGCTGAACAAGTGTGTAAGTCCTTGAAATTACAGCCTCTGTCCAATTACCACATTTACAGGCAATTTGTTTTATTAATGCTACACAGCATTTTATCTTTATATTACAAAGATGTGCTCACGTGTACTGTGCAATTTTCCAACCATGGTCATATCTAGCAGTAAGAGGTGTATATCATGTATACATTTATTTATTTTGATTTTATTTATCAATCAATTAATCAATCTTTTCCTCTACTTTTACGATTCTTGAGCTGCTATTACAAGTTACTGGTGTAGGAACAATAGAGGTCACGTTATTTTGACGTTTTTGCATTCAGATACTGTACTGACATGACTATACTGTATCTGACTGCAGACATGAATAGCTGTCATACATAAGCTTCAGGTTGGCTGATAAGGTCCGTTATTTCTTGGAAGTAGTTTAAATTAAAGTCATAAACTAAGCAGCTAGACGACCGGTTATGTACAGTAGGCTAAGACCGTAGTGGCAGAGCGCAGGGGAGTACGTTTTCCTCCTGGGCTGAAGCCGGTTAGCTTCAGGGCTAACACGCTTCACTTCACTTTGCTGTCAGACAGTAGTTGGTAAAACAATAGGAGAGACATTACGTGGTCTGGAGAAGCTTGTGCGTTTATTTGGCCACATACTGAACTGTACATGCACGGCTAACCTCTTCCTCTGCTCTGCTAATGTCTGCTCCAACCTCACCTGCCGCTCGCTTCACTACACACACACAGACCCTACGCGCACACGCACTGCTCTACCCCTTAAAGAAATCACACCACGCTTCATCATGTAATATTACACTGTGTTACTGAAGCACATACACACAGGCGTAACGCTGCCGCTACCAAGAGCAGTAATAATAGGTTAACTTACAGTTACAGTAGCTGTAAGACTGACGTTAGCTAACATTAACGTTGGTTATCTGGCTACGATGACTGAAGTTGCTGAAACACATCATGACTCGCCAACGAAATCATAAAATTAGCCGGTGTGATGAATGGAAATATAGAATGTATGACCATTCAATCAGAAATTAAAAACATTGAATGTACTTACTGTGAATCAGAAGTAGGCTTGGGCTTGCTTCGCCTCGCGACGGAGACTTAGCTGGTCAATGTCATTCAACAGCAACGTTGACCAGAATGAAGCGCCGTGAATCGTGGAGCTCAAAGAGGCTGAGCTGAGCGCAATGCGCTGATTGGATGGCAAAGATGCAAACGTTGCTATTTGAATTAGGCGCCTTTCTTTCCAGGGCCTGTACTATAGACTGTATATCAAATGTGAAATAAATGCATATATATATATAAATTACAACCCGTTTCATTTTGCGACTTCCTACAAATTGCTGTATCATAACTGGGAATGAAATGAAAACAAATGTACTATCACATACATGTAATATAAGTGTATTGCTAAGTAATAACTCCTTTCATAAGTACACTAAATAACTACTGCTAGAACTTATTTAATATACTGAATAATGAAGAAAAACGGCTTAAAACAAACTCAACTTCATTTGCACTTTTTTAAGTGTACCTAAATTCACTTCCAATTAAGTTATTGTCTAATGATATAGCTAGTTTGGATGGCATTAACTTGGCCTCCAGCACCACCGTCAGGAATCTGGGAGTTATCTTTGATCAAGAGATGTCCTTCAACTTCCCACATAAAACAAATTTCAAGGTCTGCATTTTTTCATCTACGTAAAATTGCAAAAATCAGGCCCATCCTGTCTCAAAATGACGCAGAAAAGCTAGTCCATGCATTTGTTACTTCCAGGCTGGACTATTGTAATTCTCTATTATCAGGCTGCCCTCACAAGTCTCTAAAGAGTCTCCAGCTGGTCCAGAATGCTGCAGCACATGTACTGACAGGAACTAAGAAAAGAGATCATATTACTCCTGTATTGGCCTCTCTGCACTGGCTCCCTGTAAAATCAAGAATAGAGTTTAAAATCCTTCTCCTCACTTACAAAGCTGTTAATGGTCAGGCACCATCATATCTCCAGGAGCTCATACTACCCTATTACCCAACTAGAGCATTACGCTCCCAGAACGCAGGATTACTTGTAGTTCCTAAAGTCTCCAAAAGCAGAATGGGAGCCAGAGCCTTCAGTTATCAAGCTCCTCTTCTGTGGAACCATCTTCCTGTTTTGGTCCGGGAGGCGGACACCCTCTCTAGAGTAGACTTAAGACCTTCCTTTTTGATATAGCTTATAGTTAGGGCTTGCCCAGGCCTGTCTTGGACCAGCTCTTAGTTATGCTGCTATAGGCCCAGTCCGGGGGACAAATGATACACTGAGCTTCTCTCTCCTCCTCTCCTCTCCATCTGTATACATTATGCCTGTATACATGCCCCATCTCTGCATGTCACTGACTTCACTTCTTCTCCAGAGTTGTGCTTTCTAGTCCTACAGGCTCTCATGGATCCTGGCCGTGCCCGGGTCGTGGATTGTGGATGCGCCTACTGCCATGGCCCTGCCTGACACCCACCACTACTGTTGCTAATATTAGCCATATCTCTGTTACATACGCTTCACTACTATTATTGTAATGCATTACTACATTTTATCCTTACCGTTAACCACTACTACTGTTATTACTAGTGGTCACATTTCCATTATGTGCATTTCATTATTATTGCTGTAATACTTCTTTATGTACTTTCATTCCTGTCAACCATCTATTATAATTGTATACATTGTGGTCTCGTTGATCTGCTCTGTACATGCGACATCTATTGCACGTCTGTCCGTCCTGGGAGAGGGATCCCTCCCCTGTGGCTCTTCCTGAGGTTTCTTCCGCATATTTTTTCCCTGTTAAAAGGGTATTTTTTGGGGGCAAGTTTTTCCTCACTCGAATCGAGAGTTGAAGGACAGAGGGTGTCGTCTCTGTACAGAGTGAAACTAAGTGCACTTTAATGAAGTATCCTAACAGTATATTACAAATGACTCAAATAAGCATACTTATCTTATGAATACTATTCGACTAATGTAAGTACTTTGAAATAAAGTATACTTTGTAAAAGTATATTTTAGAACAATTTAAAACAGACTTACAGTCTTTTCATAAGTGTACCTAAATTCACTTCCAAAGAAGTGCAAATTAAGTGCACTTTAATAAAGTATATTAACCGTATATTACAAATGACTCAAAAATAAGTCCACTTTTAATAAGAATATTAATCTTCTACTATAAGTGCTTTGAAACAAAGTATACTTTTTAAAAGTACACCTTAGAACAATTTACAATAGACTTACAATAAAGTACACTTCAAATAAGTAAAATAAAGTACAACTTTAATTACTAAGGCACCTGCCCCTTTGCTCCTTGATGCCCAAAGTGCCCTTTTGTCTCGGTACTATTTTTTTTTTTTTTTTGCGTGTGTGTGTTTTTGTGAAGGCCTGTCAGTAGCCCTTAAAGAATAATAAATAGCAAATAATAATAATAATTTATGCAGCCTAAATGAAATGACCTGGCTCCCCTGGGTAACATCATCCACCAAGACGTGCCCCGACGTGCCCCCCGCTGCAGCGAGAGACGGGCTCGGCCCAAAATCCGACAGATCGCACGTTACAGCAACAATATTGCATTTGCGCTATGAAACAGGAGTAGTGACGGTCTGGCCATAGGGGGATGAGGGCAAATGCCAAAACGACCGAGGTGACTGCGACTGCTGCGTGAAGATGCAGTCCTGCTGATTATGGAGGACTAAACATGACTTAAGTATAAATAAATGAATGCATAAATAAATAAATGTGTAAATAAATTAATTAATAAATAAATGCTGAACTAAATGAATAAATAAATAAATGCTGAAATAAAAGAATAAATCAAAGAATAAATAAATGCTTTATATTTATTTATACATTTCTGTTCACCTACATTTATTTATTTCTGTATTTCTGTGTCCATATGTTAACGAGGTAGGAGGTCCTAACCTCAGTCAACAGCATGATTGGTCAAATTGGAGAGCCAGACAAAAGCAAACGATTCCCGATCCCAAGCCTTCCTCCCTGTGAAGTTGTAAACCAGCTCGAAAATGGCCTCGACCAGGAGGCCACTGGCAGACCTGCTTTGGGATGTGGCTGACCAGCTTGAAAATTGTGAGTTTCTTCTGTTTAGGCCTGTAACAAGTATAGGTAAACAGCAGTTGTTGAGTTTAATAATAATTGAGCTTGGTACCCATATGATTTTCACTGCTTTGTTATTTTCTGTACAGCACCGAGGACCCCAACGAGCCAAGTTCACCACCTCCGCCGTCACATAGCATGACACCCAGACACCCAGTGGACGGTAGGTGTCTACAGGGAACAGTTTTTGATTCTAACTCCCATCTGTGGACAAAACTACTATCGCCCGTGATGTGTGATTTTTTTTCAGTGGCGCTGTGCATTAGCTTTAACAGATCACATTGCTATAGTGTGCGATGCTAACATCAACATTAGCCAACAGTAATGGGCGATACAAACGATATGCAATATAAACGATACAAAATTGGCCTACAATAGAGATTTTAATTCTATTGCACTATCGCAATAATGCATGTTGATGACGCAATCCACCCGCGAAATGTAGAGCCGCGGCTGCAACGCATCATCGTCATCTTGAGTAAACATGGCTGAAAGGGAAACGGAGGAGCTGGTGAAAAAGACCGTTGCGACATCCATTATTTGGACGTGGTTCGGATTTAAGCTGTCCGACAAGCAGCAGCAAACTATACTCTGTAGAGTGTGTGGAGCAATTCAGCCGAATTCAGCACAGAGCAGACAGGAAGTCAGACACGAAAGAACAACATGACATCCGGTTAATTTTCAAATAAAACACTCAGTGTTGATGCCAGCACAAAAATCTAAAAAGAGAGTCAAATACAAGCTTTTCTTCTAAGGTGATAGGCCATATCGCCCATCCCTACCAACATATTTCCCCTGCAATCTCTTTATATTATTTTCTAACATTGAGCATGTCCTCTTCACTTGATCCTAGCCGAGGTTTCAAGACTGTTTGGGCCATACATGGGAGGGACAAGGACAGCAAGACGGCGATCCGTTGCTGGGCCCACCCAACTTTATTCCTACACACATTCATTCTGCTGTCTTGTGGACAAAAACGCGGACTTGGTCCCCAACCGAAACGCCAAAGACAGACTTGCTGCAGCAGGTTTAGGGGAAAAACGTCTTACATTTCAAGGTATGTCATACATCTAAAGTCTATGATTGACACACATTTGTCCTGTCAGTGTATTTCTAATACCCAGCAAACATTTTGACGTCTATTTGACGTCTAATCAACGTCGGTCAGGCAGGCAGTTTTTCTGACGTCGGTCTCATGACCGACATCATTTCGATGGCTCTTAGACGGCATCAATTCACGTCGTTTCAACGTCGTTTCGACAGCATATCAACCTTTGTCAAAATACACATGTAATGTATTGCATTTAAAAATATGTTTACCTAAATCGAGTTTCAACTAGTGCCTACATAACTGGCATTACCACATCCATACATTCTATGACAAGCACAGCTCTTGTGCTGTATACATGTGCAATTCTCAATGCTCTAATCTGCAACTATTTAAATTAACTTATCCATTTCAGCAAAAAAAATCCTTAAAATGCAAAGAGGTCAAAAAGTCCAATAGACAACACCAGCAAATTTCACATTTGCCAACTTAAAATATCACAGGAATGGTGAACCTGGTTAAAACTTTCATAGTAAATAAACTCACCTGTGATAAAGTTAAAAATACTCGAATAATGTTCACCCATACTGTAAAATACAAGTAGTACATGGACAAATCTCAGGTAAAAAAAAACAAAAAACGAACATGTTTATTGGAACAAATGTTTTATTGACTTCCTTTTTATTGCAGTCCTGTGGGGGTCTGCCCCTTGCCCCCGCTTCTTGCTTGGGCATGTTTAAGTTGGTTCTGAATCACACTCTATTTATGCATCTGTGGCCTTTGGACTCCATCTCTTCACAGCAGCTGGAGAGAGGGCATAAGAAAAAAATAAAAAAATTTACAGAGCGCCTATTCAGATGTTAAATGCACTTTATAGATGGCAAGAACAAATTGTTTTGGGAGTTGAAAGAGTAATGAAAGAACCACTTCTTAGAGCCACTCAGTAGCCTGAATCTGATGGTTCCTAATAAAGCCAGTAGGCATTAACAATCTGTGCTATGGTAGCCCAGCTTAGCCCAGGATAGCCACATGCACATGAAGCCCATTCAGTAATTTCAATTATGTCAATCTTAGTTTCTTACACTTGATGACATGGAACATCTTTGTGGCTTTAAAAGGCACAACACAGAGAGGCAACACTAAGCATAATTTCTCTTTCATGCAGGTGCCTGGCTGTTCACACAGGGAGCACAATAGCACATTAGAGGTTTTCTTTTAAAGGACAATTCCATTTCGGAATACATTTACTCTAAAAGAATGAATTTGAAGATATTCCTCACTGTTGCTGCTGTTATGCATTAGCTCCTCTGTCCAAGCATCATCACAACAGCGTAAAACAGTGGCGGACGGCTCTGAGGCTGTATCCAAATATTCATATTCATTCAAGCCCCCCCATTCAAGTGTGTGTGTGTGTGTGTGTGTGTGTATCTCACCTGGTGTGCGTCTCACAATAAACCTGTGAAGTGAGGTAAATTGGACAAATAGTTATCAAAACAGGCCTATGCGAGGGACAGAGACACACAAATAGATTACTTTTATATGTAGAGAGATAGTGATTCATCTGAGCATGTCAATGGCATTATGGGGCTGTAGCCACACTATCAGTGAACACTTGTTTCAAATTTGAAGAAGATGGCACAAAGTATGACCATTCTACACCTACGCTGTGATTGACAGATAACCAGCCACAGTATCTGTCACGTCTCTACAATAAGCTGGCGCCCTCTGCCGTTGCGGTCGTGTAGCGACACCAGACAACTATCAGCATGTGTCTACCATAGACATATATAAATAGACGCCGCATCGACTGTGGAGCGACGTGCCTACAGGGCGGCCATCTTGGCCCAGGGGTGTGCCCAGGTCGAAGGCCAGGGCACACCCCTGAATGAGACGCCAGTTCATCCAGGGCCCTCTGATGGCAGAGGCTGCCTTGCATCTTGCAAGGTGCCAACTGCACATCAGGAGCGGTTCAGCATCTTGCTCAAGGATGCTTCAGCATGTAGCTCAGTTCCGCCCAGGGGAGCCGGGGTTCGAACCAGCAACCTTCTGGTGGCTGGTCACCTGCTCTACCCACTGAGCTACAGTCGCCCCCAGTGAAATAACTAATCTGAGACAAAATTTTGGTCTAAATGCGGTGTTATGAATCTATAAACTATCTCTGTAAAAAAAAAAAAAAACTACCAGAAACCGTTAAAGAAGCAGCGTCCCTAGCAACTCCCCTTTACACAGAAAAAACAGACTGCAGTGATCGGTCTAATATAGCTAATACAGTATATTGATCATCATTAGCTCTATGTGCAAGGCAATTTTATTTGTATAGCCCGTCTTTACAAACAGTTTGTCTCAAAGGGCTTTACATGGCATCATAACAACATCCTCTGCCCTTAGACCCTCACATCCACTGAGGAAAAACTCCATGGAAAAAAAATCAAGCAACAGAGGAGGGATCCCTCACCGAGGACGGGCAGACGTGCAATAGATGTTGTTACAGACAAGAAAACAGTTTATAACACAGAATGTTGGATACATGGAAATGTTAACAAGAACTGATGAAGGCAGCTTCTGGTGGGAGGAAAGGCAGGGAGAGCTGGCCAGCTTAATGGGAGGACTGGGTGGCAGACTGGTTCATGGGAAGGGATTACATGGAATTATTTTTTGTTGTAGACAATTCTTCATCTCTCGCTACTTTTCTCATATTTTTAAGGTTTCCCAAAGACAGTAGTTTAAAGAGACAATGGGAACTGGCAGTGAAACGGGAAGGTTTTGTGGCAACTGAGAGGTCCTTGCTCTGCAGTGAGCGCTTCCAGCCAGATGACTTTGACAGAACAGGACAAATTGTTCGGCTGAGACATGGAGTCAAACCATCTGTGTTTAACTTCCCATCTCATTTACAAAAGGTATATGTGCCATTTGGCTAATGAATTCATTAATTTCTATGATTCATATGTCCATGTAAGCATTCCATAGCTACTTAATACCACACTTTTCTAAACTTTTTTTCTGGCTGCATGTTTAGGAATAAAGTACAGTCCACTTTCCGATGCTAAAAACTTTTTAAAAAATGTTGTATTATGTTTCTTAAATTTTAGCAAGTACCATCAAGGACAACAAAAGCTTCAAGGAAAGCAGAAGAAATCCTGCCAGTGGAGTTGCCTCAGCATTTCCATGAGCGCGAGAAGAGAAATAGCAAGCTCCGGGAGCTAAGGGCGAAGAAAAATGTACACACTCTTCTCGAGGATCTGAGGGAGAAAAACCTCATACATGAAGAGCTGAAAGACAAGCTTGAATGCTACTCAGGTAAAATGGAAATACTAATTTGAATATTTTATATAGGTATTTTTTGTTTATAGTCTGTGTTAAACTCTCTTCCTTTTTATTTAAAGGGGTCTTACTAATAAGTTTATGCTTACTGAATTTCAGATCTTCGGGTAGACCTCTTGGCAAAGAAGGGCCATGAGTACACCAGAGAGCAGAGGGAGTTTGCCCTGACGCTACAACTTCATGGTCCAAAGGCATATAGTTTCCTGAGAGAGTCTCAACATCTTCCTCTCCCACATCCCCATACATTGCAAAGGTTTTCTCCATGTTGCCTGATTGTTAAATATATTGTGAGGGACCGAGCTGGCAGGAAAATTCTGAAAAATGGGTGTTCTATACCCAAAATAAGTACATTTGAAAATATTTTATTTCAAAAAACATATAACAACCAATACAAACAACCCATACAAAGAAATTAAGAATTGACTGTACAAAAGTAACTAAATGTGAGCGCTACAAATAGAACTTAGTTACTGCCAAAATGTTAAATAAAGTGTGTACATTGTATAAAACAAGACTAGTGTGTGGTATTTATTCATAATGTGCTCAAAAAATGTAAATGTAATCTAAACAAGACAGTAAAAATTACTGATTTAAAAAGCTCACATCACATCACACACTGTGTTCTGATACATTTTGAGCTTTCAGATATTGATTGATTGATTGAGATTGAGAAACATACATCGACACAAATGCTGCCAAAGGGATAAAAACACAAAAAAGCTGACAGCTTATTTCCATTGTGGTCCCTTTAGTGTGTGTGTGAGTGTGTGTGTCCGTGCGTGTCTGTGAGTGCATATGCATGA
>NW_028175097.1:37500-40000 GCF_965226575.1 Pagrus pagrus
GGGCCAGGGCTGGTCTCCCCTGCTTAGGGTTAGGGGTCTGGGAGGCAGCTGGCTGGGGCTGGAGCCAGGGCTGGGGCCAGGGCTGGTCTCCCCTGCTTAGGGTTAGGGGTCTGGGAGGCAGCTGGCTGGGGCTGGAGCCAGGGCTGGGGCCAGGGCTGGTCTCCCCTGCTTAGGGTTAGGGGTCTGGGAGGCAGCTGGCTGGGGCTGGAGCCAGGGCTGGTCTCCCCTGCTTAGGGTTAGGCGTGTGGGAGGCAGCTGGCTGGGGCTGGGGCCAGGGCTGGAGCCCGGCCTGGTCTCCCCTGCTTAGGGTTAGGGGTCTGGGAGGCAGCTGGCTGGGGCCGGAGCCCGGCCTGGTCTCCCCGGCTTAGGGTTAGGCGTGTGGGAGGCAGCTGGCTGGGGCCGGAGCCCGGCCTGGTCTCCCCTGCTTAGGGTTAGGCGTGTGGGAGGCAGCTGGCTGGGGCTGGGGCCAGGGCTGGGGCCAGGGCTGGTCTCCCCGGCTTAGGGTTAGGCGTGTGGGAGGCAGCTGGCTGGGGCTGGGGCCAGGGCTGGGGCCAGGGCTGGTCTCCCCGGCTTAGGGTTAGGCGTGTGGGAGGCAGCTGGCTGGGGCTGGGGCTGGGGCCAGGGCTGGAGCCCGGCCTGGTCTCCCCGGCTTAGGGTTAGGCGTGTGGGAGGCAGCTGGCTGGGGCTGGGGCTGGGGCCAGGGCTGGAGCCCGGCCTGGTCTCCCCGGCTTAGGGTTAGGCGTGTGGGAGGCAGCTGGCTGGGGCTGGGGCTGGGGCCAGGGCTGGAGCCCGGCCTGGTCTCCCCGGCTTAGGGTTAGGCGTGTGGGAGGCAGCTGGCTGGGGCTGGGGCTGGGGCCAGGGCTGGAGCCCGGCCTGGTCTCCCCGGCTTAGGGTTAGGCGTGTGGGAGGCAGCTGGCTGGGGCTGGGGCTGGGGCCAGGGCTGGAGCCCGGCCTGGTCTCCCCGGCTTAGGGTTAGGCGTGTGGGAGGCAGCTGGCTGGGGCTGGGGCTGGGGCCAGGGCTGGAGCCCGGCCTGGTCTCCCCGGCTTAGGGTTAGGCGTGTGGGAGGCAGCTGGCTGGGGCTGGAGGGTTAGGGTTAGGGTTAGGGTAAGGGTTAGGTGTGGTGGTGAGGCGGCAGGGCCTCCGGAAGGCAGCTGGCTGGGGCCGGAGCCCGGCCTGGCCTCCCCGGCTTAGGGTTAGGCGTGTGGGAGGCAGCTGGCTGGAGGCTGGAGCCCGGGCTGGTCTCCCCTGCTTAGGGTTAGGCGTGTGGGAGGCAGCTGGCTGGGGCTGGAGCCCGGCCTGGTCTCCCCTGCTTAGGGTCAGGCGTGTGGGAGGCAGCTGGCTGGGGCTGGGGCCAGGGCTGGGGCCAGGGCTGGTCTCCCCTGCTTAGGGTTAGGCGTGTGGGAGGCAGCTGGCTGGGGCTGGAGCCCGGCCTGGTCTCCCCTGCTTAGGGTTAGGCGTGTGGGAGGCAGCTGGCTGGGGCTGGGGCCAGGGCTGGGGCCAGGGCTGGTCTCCCCTGCTTAGGGTTAGGCCTGTGGAAGGCACCTGGCTGGGGCACGGTGGAAAACACTTAGGCTGTGGAGAGGAGCAAAAAATAATTTTCGACCGTGACCACGAGAAAAACGGCCCAAGTAGGGTCCGTTTTCCCGTGGTCACGGTGGAAAACACTTAGGCTGTGGAGAGGAGCAAAAAATAATTTTCGACCGTGACCACGAGAAAAACGGCCCAAGTAGGGTCCGTTTTCCCGTGGTCACGGTGGAAAACACTTAGGCTGTGGAGAGGAGCAAAAAAAAAAATTTGACCGTGACCACGAGAAAAACGGCCCAAGTAGGGTCCTTTTTCCCGTGGTCACGGTGGAAAACACTTAGGCTGTGAGAGGAGCAAAAAAAAAATTTTGACCGTGACCACGAGAAAAACGGCCCAAGTAGGGTCATTTTTCCCGTGGTCACGGTCGAAAACACTTAGGCTCTGAGCGGAGCAAAAAAAAAATTTTGACCGTGACCACGAGAAAAACGGCCAAAGTAGGGTCATTTTTCCCGTGGTCACGGTCGAAATTTTTTTTTTTTTTCTGGGGGGGTTTTGCAAGCGCCCTTCCACCGTGACCACGGGGGCCGTCTCCCGTGGTCACGGTCGAGAGTTGTTCCTGGGGGGGTTTTTCAAGCTACCTTCTGTACGCTTATGGGAAGGGGAGTACCAGGGGAGCGAAAAAATAATTCTAAGTGTTTTCGACCGTGACCACGGGAAAACGGACCCTACTTTGGCCGTTTTCTCGTGGTCACGGTCGAAATTTTTTTTTTTTTCTGGGGGGTGTTTGCAAGCGCCCTTACACCGTGACCACGAGAAAACGGGCCCAAGTAGGGTCCGTTTTCCCGTGGTCACGGTCGAAATTTTTTTTTTTTTCTGGGGGGTGTTTGCAAGCGCCCTTCCACCGTGACCACGAGAAAACGGGCCCAAGTAGGGTCCGTTTTCCCGTGGTCACGGTCGAAATTTTTTTTTTTTTTT
>NW_028175097.1:50000-51073 GCF_965226575.1 Pagrus pagrus
CCCCGGCTTAGGGTTAGGCGTGTGGGAGGCAGCTGGCTGGGGCTGGGGCCAGGGCTGGGGCCAGGGCTGGTCTCCCCGGCTTAGGGTTAGGCGTGTGGGAGGCAGCTGGCTGGGGCTGGGGCTGGGGCCAGGGCTGGAGCCCGGCCTGGTCTCCCCGGCTTAGGGTTAGGCGTGTGGGAGGCAGCTGGCTGGGGCTGGGGCTGGGGCCAGGGCTGGAGCCCGGCCTGGTCTCCCCGGCTTAGGGTTAGGCGTGTGGGAGGCAGCTGGCTGGGGCTGGGGCTGGGGCCAGGGCTGGAGCCCGGCCTGGTCTCCCCGGCTTAGGGTTAGGCGTGTGGGAGGCAGCTGGCTGGGGCTGGGGCTGGGGCCAGGGCTGGAGCCCGGCCTGGTCTCCCCGGCTTAGGGTTAGGCGTGTGGGAGGCAGCTGGCTGGGGCTGGGGCTGGGGCCAGGGCTGGAGCCCGGCCTGGTCTCCCCGGCTTAGGGTTAGGCGTGTGGGAGGCAGCTGGCTGGGGCTGGGGCTGGGGCCAGGGCTGGAGCCCGGCCTGGTCTCCCCGGCTTAGGGTTAGGCGTGTGGGAGGCAGCTGGCTGGGGCTGGAGGGTTAGGGTTAGGGTTAGGGTAAGGGTTAGGTGTGGTGGTGAGGCGGCAGGGCCTCCGGAAGGCAGCTGGCTGGGGCCGGAGCCCGGCCTGGCCTCCCCGGCTTAGGGTTAGGCGTGTGGGAGGCAGCTGGCTGGAGGCTGGAGCCCGGGCTGGTCTCCCCTGCTTAGGGTTAGGCGTGTGGGAGGCAGCTGGCTGGGGCTGGAGCCCGGCCTGGTCTCCCCTGCTTAGGGTCAGGCGTGTGGGAGGCAGCTGGCTGGGGCTGGGGCCAGGGCTGGGGCCAGGGCTGGTCTCCCCTGCTTAGGGTTAGGCGTGTGGGAGGCAGCTGGCTGGGGCTGGAGCCCGGCCTGGTCTCCCCTGCTTAGGGTTAGGCGTGTGGGAGGCAGCTGGCTGGGGCTGGGGCCAGGGCTGGGGCCAGGGCTGGTCTCCCCTGCTTAGGGTTAGGCCTGTGGAAGGCACCTGGCTGGGGCACGGTGGAAA